>NW_015386863.1:109018-155674 GCF_001527695.2 Protobothrops mucrosquamatus | reverse complement strand
GACAACTCCCTGTTCTTCAATGTTTGTATACCCCTGTGCAAAAATTAAAGAAAAAAAGACGAGCCTCATTTCTCAATTTTTATTAAGGAAGAATTGCCATGGCAGGGTGAGAAATAATGTAACGAGGATAATCTGCATAATACTGGCAGTGAAATTCAGATATAAAGTTCTGAGCTTACCTTTTTTTTGTAAGATTTTATTATTTTTTTCCATACATATAATAATAATTTTTCAACCAACGTGCTGTCTGAGTTTAAATACCCTAATACATATTAAATTCCTAATCCTTTATTCTTTCCTCTAACCATTGGTAAAGTAAGTCCCAAGTTTGATAATATTCTGTTTCTTCTTTTTCTTTCAGTCTCATGGTCAATCTATCCATCTCTGTGCATTCCAATATTTTTTTTGATTATTTCTTCATCTGGTGGTATTCCTTCATTTTTCCAATATTATTCTTGCCGCTGTTGTGAGTTTTGAGCTTATCATGGTAAATGTTTATATTCCCACAAATATATTCTCTTATTATAAGTTCTGACTACTGGATACATTTAGAAATATGGGAAGAAATAATGATTTGGCATACCCAAGCAATAATTATTTTACTTGGTAATTTTAAATTCTATACTTGGCCAATCTTTTCAAGTTTTCCCTTGATATAGTAGTCTCCCGAATGAATGTTTTGATAATCATCCATATTGATTTTCAAGAGATAACAAAAATAATACGTACTGCTGGTATATACTTGGTGTCACTGATTTGTAAATGTAAGCTTCATATTCTGGAAGGTAAGGATAATAAGCTTCCACTGAGGCTGTTTGAGCAGTGTTGTTAGATCTTATTTGTGTATTGAAAAGTAAAGCCACTCTAATGACTTAGAGGTCATTATCTAGCCAACAGGAGAAAGCAACAATTGGCCAATGAGTGTGAAATTCCTAGGATGTTCAGACTAAAGATCATATAACTTGGCTGATAGGTGAGTCAGAATAAAATTCTGAATTCAGAGGTGGGTCAGAATAAAAGGTTATTATAGTCCAAAGTAGATCATGAAGGAATACTGAATTAAAGAATGCAGTCATTTGAACCCTAACAATCCACCCACAGCTGACTGGCAGTCATTCTCCAATGCATTCACAAAATTGTACCTAATAACTAAAACCCTTCTTCAAAAGTTTGCCTACGGGTAGACCTCCATGGTTTGACAATGAATGTTTGATGAAAAAGAAATTAAAGGCAACTATGAGACTTGCTCAGAGGCATTCCTCCTTATATATTCAAGCTAAGATGCTATCTCTAAGCAAAGAATATAGGAAACTCATTAAAAAAAAATGCCATGTTGCTTCAATTTGGTCAGGATTTGAGCTGTCAGCAAAAAGTGATAATTCAGATATATTTTGGCACTGTGTGGCCTGATTTCTGAAAGAAAAGAGATTTGCATTCAGCACACCCATCTTTGCTGAGGATTGGGAAACTATTATCATATCTTGTTTGCTTTCTCAGAACCTGTTTGGGAACAGTTCTTAAGTAGTGATTTACCACTTACTGAAGACTCACCCCTCTGGCCATCAGTATTAGAAATCAAGATCAAATCTCTTATCATAAAGGATAAGACACTGGTGAGTGTTTTCTACCAGCCAAGCTACTGGGCCCTTTCTTCGGTGGGTTTATTCAAACATATAACTAATACTTAATTTATCCCAGTTGAGTGCAAAATGGCAATACTAGTTTCTATATACAAAAGGATGAGAGGATTAAAAAGGACTCTAGCAATTAGAGCCCCATTAGTCTAATAGTGTCTAAAATGTAGACCGGATTTCTCTTGAATAGAATTGTGAGTTGAGTAGCTAGAAAGAACATCCTTGCCAAAGAACAAGCTGGCTTTGGACAGAGAACTAGAACTAAGGAGAAATTTCCTGATAGTTAGAACAATTAATCAGTGGAACAACCTGCCTCCAGAAGCTGTGAATGCTCCAACACTGGAAGTTTTTAAGAAGAGACTGGACAACCATTTGTCTGAAATGGTATAGGGTTTCCTGTCTGAGCAGAGGGTTGGACTAGATGACCTCCAAGATCCCTTCCAACTCTATTGTTATTGTTATTGAGTTGATCCACTATCAACAATTGCTTTGTCTTGAAACATCTTATTACAAAATGTATCCTTAAATGGGAACAACTTTGTGATACCTTTATAAAACTTAATGCAGCATTTGACATAGTAAATAAAGAAACATTATGGAGGAAATTGTTCTCAGACTGTTGACAGTGTTCAAAGCCCTTTACACACATAGTTGCTTGAGAGTACAGTTTGGGATTAATGGAATTATGACAAGTAGGATTGATACTCACAAAGGGATAAGTCAAGAGTATATATTTGCATAATTGCTATTCAGTCTATACATTAACAACTTACAAGTACTAATGAAGGTTTCTGAAGTACACATGCCTAAGGCATTCAGCACACATTGCAACATATTGCTGTATGCTAACAATATGATTTTACTATTGTATTTGCAAGTTAGATTGTGTAGCATCTGAGAAGTAACTTGAGTATGCATAAAAAGTCCTTAGCTGCTGCAGTTAAAGCCAAATTAGTAATTTATACAATTCGTTGTTTGTGTAAAATCAGGGCAAAGAATAATTGGCGAAAAATCATTATTATGAAAACCAAAAGTGTGGCTGTTGGAATAGACAAAATCTCAATTATAGACCTCTTGGACTGTACAGGAGCTGTGGTCTCACTGTTTCTTATATTTACAACACAAAAGTATTGCTGCATAGGTAATTTTGGATATTGAATGTCACAGAGATATAGCCATCCTCAGTAAGGTTGGCACATCGAAATGGATAAGCCGCTATAAATATACCTTCAAATTGCCAAGTATTTAAATGCAAAAATGCCCTAACGAGGTAATTACTTGAGCAAGATTTGAACATCTGGAAACAATGGTTAAATAAGGATGTTTTAACCAAGTCCCTTATAATGAATGGACTTGTATTTGCAAAGCCCCAGAGATAGAAGACACAACACATATATATTTGAATGTCAATTGTATAAGAAAAAGAGAGTTTAGTATCTTGCACTGTACAATAGATGAACGACATACTAGGATTCTTATATTAAAGCACATATACTGTATGTTCAGTCAGAATAAAAAATTACATATAAACAGCATTTTTCTGAACAAAAGCATGTGCAGATCTGTTTGGGGTAAATTGTAGGAGTGGCACAGAAATATGATCTGCATTTCTTTTAATTATTTTTAGTCTGTTTTCAACATGGCTTTATTACCGTCCTATAATATATATATTGTATTCTGATGTGGCCAAATATGGCTAATCAATAAAGTATTAGTATTATAGAATCAATGCAGTTCAAAGACCTAGCAATATTTAATATTTGGAGAATATTTATTTGAGGAAAACAATATTCCTCTACAAATAAAAACTATAAAAACTAGTAATTTTATTATTAGTATTTCAGACACAAGAAAAATTTGCTGTCATTTTAAAAGCTAAGAAATGTAATCGTATTCTTCTAAATTACTGATTTGGCCTCTCTACCAATCAACCTTTATTTATGATTAATTTAACCTAACTTCCTTCTTTAAGAAAATTTTCTTCACCGTTTTTCCAAAAAAGTGATACCACAGTGTTCTGAGATCATGAGATTTATAAATGTATAGGAGATATTTGTCCATTTATTTATTTAATCTATTTATTTGGCTGCCCATCTTGTGAATGTGACTCTAGGTGGCTCAAAAGAACAATAGAAAAACTGTTATTAGCAAACAATCAAAAATCTACAATGGTCTCTAAGGAGAAATCTAAACAAAACAATTGACAAAGACCTTGGTCTTCTATGCTTTATGAATGATTAGCAAGATTATGGTCAGGGAGGTACCATGGTGCTATGAAAGAAAAGGATTTCTGAACATTTTTTTCCATTTATTATTAACATTTACCAACAGAGAAGCACTGAAACATTTTAAAGAAAGAATGATTTAACAACTTCTTGCGGGCTGCAAAAAAAAGTTTGCATCTGAGCTATCATTTCACAAAATTCTGAAAAGTCTTTCTCAATTTCTATTCCTAGAATGTCAGAATCATTTTCAAAGCACTCATGGTATTTACTTTCAAGACATGATTACAGACACAGAAACTGACAGATCGTGCTAATTTGTAGTGTTATGCAATACCCCGTGTCTTGGTAAGACTAATAAAAATTAATGTGCTTATACTGTGTCCATGCTTCTGATCTGTGTAATGCTTTATAAAACCCCCAAAAGGTGCTCCATATTGCCAATGCTTTTGCAGCAATAAAATTACATACACCACCCAATTCATACCAGTTTGTTAGTTACAGTAGATGTCATTTGTTTGGGCCCAGCTCCTGGTGACTTTATAGACAGATGCACACCATCTCAATCAGTTTCTCTAATAACTTGTAATTCTTCCAAGGACAGTGTAATTTATTTTGATTCCACCGATCCACTTTTCCATTTTCTTTTTCTTTGACCTTTTTCAACTTGCCAAGCAGTCATTTTTTCTAGACCATCCTTTCCAAAATATATGAATTTGTTTTTGGTGATCATCACCTCAAGGGAGAAATCCACATTTACTTGTTGGTACATATTGTGCCTTTCATTCAGAACTCTACCAAGTATACCATATGCCTGTTGAAATTCTAGCCTTGGATTTGCAGCTACTTAGAAATATGCAGAGGATTGCCTTGTCTACTAATATTCCACAATTAGCCTCTTTTTTCAGCTTAGATTTCAGAAAACTTTAAATTCAAGATGAAGCATACACACACATTTTATCTCCCACTCAGGTTCTTAAGCAAGAATGACATAGAAACCTCTTGAATCTTTTCGTTAAACTGATCAGTTTTACTTTCTAACCAGAGGAGGCCAATACTTTCTGTCTTTTCCGTAGGAGAATAATAAGGAATTGATATAATTCCTTTAGAAGGGATCTATTCTGAAAATGGGAACTGGAATGATATATTGATCATAAAGCAGCTTCTAGCAGAGATCTCCTCATTACTGAAAAATGTTTACTTTACATAGGGATTTCATAAGTATGATTATATTTCAAAGATCATTTTCAGTGAGACTCTTATATTTAGATTGGAATTCCATATGTGCTTACTTAAATCTGAACAAATTTGCAGAAGACTGCATTGTGTAGGATTCCTAAGAGACTCAGGAACTCAACTGTATTTGAGGTTACATAAGATGCTGTGGTTCTCTCTTAACTTCCAAATTCCCAAAATTTAAAAAAAAGGTTTTAAAATATCAATGCAATAATAATATTTATAATTTATAGCCAATTAGAAGCCCTGTTCTACTCAAAAGCAAGTGTCACTGCTTTCAGTAGAAGCTATTTTCTAATAAAAACACCTAGATTTCCATTCAGGCTCAGCCAGTTGCTATTCAATATTCCTAGCAAGTTGTCTGCATTTGATCTTTTGTGCCTATTTCATTTTACTTAAACAATTATGTTTTTGTTTTATGTTTTATGTTATTAGAACCTCTGATCTTATAATAAAAATGAAAGCTAACATGACCATACATTTCCAAAGTGGGAAACTACTGAAGATTTCATTGTTGATTTTGTGAGAATTACTATAATAAGCTTCACATTTTAGTCTTTGTTCATTTAAGCAATTACCCTTCGCTACCACCTAGGACATTTGTGTGTTTATTTGATAAAATTAAGCAAAGCTTGTTTTTGCCTAGGGAGTTGCCAAACTCACAGACAGACAGAGTGGGAAGGGAAAATGTTGTAGCCTTGGCAAGGATTTATTTTTCTGGATTTTCCAAGAACATAACTGTGCAGTCTCTAGCCACTCCCTCAGATGCTGCTGGGAAAAGCAGAGGAGTTTAGCTCTCTGTTCCTGGAAGTCAGTGAGGCTTATTATATCAGGAAACAGACATTCTCAGTAGCTAGAAGCTGCTGAATGGAAAAGATTAGTCTTTCAGCCATCTCTCCTCTACTGTCCTTTCCCCAGTTTTTCTGATGTTTATCTGTCTGCCCTGGACCTAAAAAGCATGGAAATTGTTTGTTAACTGCTATGTTGTTGATGGAACAAGAGTCTCTTTGACATATTTATCATGAAGCAATGGTTTTTTTCAAAGAGCAACTCCCTCAAAGCTCCCTCCAAAAACTCATGCAGAACCTTATGGAGCGCCGGTGTTTTTTTTAAAACATGTCCTTCATATTTTTCAGTGAAGAGCTCTGAGTTCTTTTGACCATTCTTAAATGATGCACGTACATATGCAAGTTTTATATTGCTAAGAATTGGGATCTTCAGGATGCTACAATAGCTAGCATATCAGGGATAAAGCTTAATTACAGAGTCCTCTTTCTTCTAGTTTCTATGCCCAAGGAAGTTGATTTTTTTGTAGAGAAAGCATTCAGATCCATGAGCTTCCCCCTAGACCAGGGGTAGGCAACCTTGGCTCTTTTATGACTCGTGGACTTCAGCTCCCAGAATTCCTGAGCCAGCCATGCTGAGGGGAAAGGGAGAGGTTTCCAAGCTGAGCCAGGCTGGCTCAGGAATTCTGGGAGTTGAAGTCCATGAGTCATAAAAGAGCCAAGGTTCCCCACCCCTGGTATAGGGCTTCCTGCCTGAGCAGTGGGTGGGACTAGAAGACCTCCAAGGCCCCTTCCACCTTTTATTTTATTTTTATTTTTATTTATTATTATTATTATTATTATTATTATTATTATTATTATTATTATTATTATTATTATTATTATTATTATTATTATTATTATTATTATTATATTTCTACATGTGCTGATTGGCAAACGGCACCGCATTGGTCTGGAAAAGTCAAATATTTATATTTATTCATTAAATTGACACACCTGCCATCTCCCTGCCCAAAGCCCAACTCTGGGACTTCAACTCCCAGAATTCCTGAGCCAGCCATGCTGAGAGAAAAGGGAGAGGTTTCCAAGCTGAGCCATGCTGGCTGAGGAATTCTGGGAGTTGAAGTCCATGAGTCATAAAAGAGCCAAGGTTGCCTACCCCTGCCCTAGACTTTAAATTAACAGAGCCTAAAATATATATCCCCTTCAGCTGCTGGGTTTTTTAAAAAAAGAAATGCTCTTAATGAATAGCTGTAGTTTGGCTGACCAGCCTCAACAAAATTAATTGGTTGCCTTTTCGTTCAACATAATAGTTTGCCTTTGTCCTTTGAGTCAGTATGAAATATTTTGTTCTTCAACTGCAATTTCTCTCTCACCTAGACATCTGCATATGATATTCTGTGGCCAGGATTCTCCTACCATGTTTTCCTGAAAATAAGACTAGGACTTTATGTGCGGAGGTGGGGTGGAACAACATTCAGTACAAACAGCAGGGCGTGGCCTGCACCCATGGGGTGGAGACGCAGACCTTCAAAGCGCAGCGGCAATTGGGCCAACCTTGTAGTGTGGGGGTGGACCAACTACTAGTATGAGAGAATTCAGGCAGAGAGGTGTGCATGCCCTTCCCATGCCAGGCCAGCCCCTGCAGCCCTGGGGCGGCCGTGCTGGGTGGTGGCGGGAAGGGCACAGCAGCGGGGGCAGCCAGGCCAATGCTTCTCCAGGCAGAGCAGGGGGCCTTTGCCCCAGGAATGCTGGGGGGTAGCCTTCCTGGCCTGCCCCACCCGAGAGGTGAGGGGGAGGCAGCAGCCCAGGGCCAAAGCACCAGCACCAGTGGAGCCCCGGAGAGTCTGGGAGGATGCTGAAATGAGCAGGCGTCTTGCTGCAGCGTCCATGTCAGCTCCCCCTTCCCTGCCAGAGCCAGAATGCCACCACATTTCAGTAGATGTGGCCTTGCCCTCCGCAGGCCTGGGCTGCTTCTGGAGAGATCCAGGCCCATTTCAGCGCCTGGAGTCCTTGGGGGATTTGCCTTGCCACCTGCTTTCTAGCTCCAACACATTTCTCCACCGCCATGGAGTTGGAGAGCTTGGCGCACCACCACTCAGCTCCCCTCTCTTCCCCAAAGCATTCCTTTGCTAGCCTGCTTTCCAGCTCCATTGCATTTCACTGCCACCACACTCCATTTCCAAATGCCCCATAGGCACCCAAACACTTTTTGCCTGGGCGCCGAAATGGCAGAGACTGGAAGCTTTGTCTGCTTGCAAATGGAGCAGTTGGAAACGAAGCGAATCTCTCTGTTTCCAAGCACCCCATCTGCAAGCAAAGGTTCCAGTCTCCCTTTGCCCCTCCCACCTCCATGCTGGACTTACCTGCATTGCTCCAAGGGGCTGGCGGGCTGTGGCTGCTGTCAGACACCGTTGGCCCCCGCACATGCGCCACTACTTGTGCTTGCCACCCCCCGGACTTATTTTTGGGGTAAGGCTTATATTAGGCCCACCCTAAAAAAATCAGGCTAGGGCTTATTTTCAGGGTGGGTCTTATTTTGGGGGAAACACGGTAGTTGTTAACTGCAAGCCTTGAACTTATTTATTCTTTCTTGGGACTTTTATTGTCACTTTTTGTTGCTAAAGCCATTCCTGCTATTTTGGGGTTGATTGAGATCCACAGTTCATGTGTCACGTACATTGGGTTATTATTTTAGATTTTGAAGAAACGTTTGGACTGCTTTCGGGTGCTTCTCACTTCAAAATGGTGGGAAACTATACCACTGATTTTCTGCAATAATGTCTTATTTAAAGCAGGGTTGAGGGGCTGCTTATGGGTTCGCTCCAGGTCTTGATTTAAAATGGGACTGATGGGCTGCTTTTGGTTTTGTACCTTAAGTTGCTCACAACTCTTTCATATCTTTTAGTTGGCCCTGGAATTTCAGTTTTTAGCATATATTTTGCTATTACATGTTTCCCTTGCTTTGTTTTCCATTTTTTCTTTCTATCATGAAGGCCTCTTTACTTCAATAGTTGCTTTACATGGTTAGTTATAACGTGAGTAAAGTTATTACAGAATTATTACAGAAAGGGTCAGTTACAGCCAAACGGCTTTAGGTTTTGGCTTATATATTTGATTTGGATATTGCTGGACTCTGATTTGGAAGGTTCATAAATAATAACAATAAAAAACACAAAAAAATCAAAACAATATAGATCTAGGTGAAATATAGAGACAGAAACCAAAAATAAGAAACACATATATGGGGCCCCTGCCACCTCACTCAGGTCTTGAAGACTAAAATGCCAATAGAGTGGGAGGAACATGGATTTCAAGAGAGATCTCATTCCAAAGGGCAGGTGCCTTGACAAAGAAGGCACGCTTCTTTGGCATTGTTTTAATTGAAGGGGCCCAAAATGCCTCAGCTGTACTGACACATATCAAGCAAGCAGACACTATGGCAGATAAGTGATCTTGAATTGTGTACTGGCAGCTAAGCAGTTCACAAAACACAAAACCTCACTGCCCGTGCCACTGTATTCTGGGCCAGCTGAAGCTTCCAATTGTTTTCCAAGATAGCCCCGTACACAGTGCATTGCAATAGTTGAGCCTTAACTTAACTTGATTAGCCATGTTGTTGAAACAAGAATTAAAATGCTGCTAGCAGAACGATTAAGTCCTAGGATGGTCAAACAAAAACGGGATCTCTCCCACTGCTCGTTTTACTTTTCATCCCTTATGACTACCTAGAGTGGAGTAAGAGGAAGGTGAAATGACAGTCACAACAATGATTGGGAATTAGTCGTGGTTGGCTTCTCTTTATATAATTGGAATATCCATTCTCATATACAAATGGGGTTGCATAATTCTTACAGAGTAGTGGTAGACTGCATCTAATGCAGCTTAATGTTCTAGCATGGTTCTTGGGTAGGGAAAAACAACATGGGAATCATTCATGAATCTATATATGAGCTGTGGATCATGTCATCTGGTTAGAAGAATAGTTGGGGAGAGTACAAAGAACTGGTCTGGTCTATGATGCATTCAGACATCTGGATGATCCTCTGGGCTATACTGTATTCTAGACACAAGTGACCTAATACAGTTCAGTGCTCAATGAGAATACTAGTACTGGCATGGCAAGATTTCAAAGTTATTTTCAATTTGGTACTTTCCAGTGTATTTTACACCTTACATACACATGGGAAGCTCAGGCTTATGCATAGAGCTGCCTGTATCAGACAAAGCAATAATTTTCACAGCACATTTTCTATTAAGCTTCTTTTCCCTTCAGAGTATTGCCACTGTTATTCACATATTTGTTGTAAATCTGCATAAGCCTATTAGTACCATAAATAGTTCAGGGAAGGGGGTCGGAAAATAATGTATATGGCTGCCCAGCTTGAATATTTGAACATACTGTACAATACACTTATAACAAAAAATGAACAATTTCAGTTAAAATCTAAATTGTTAATAAGGGACCAGGAAATTACATTTTCTGGATGGGAAGCTCCAATCATCCCAGCACCAAATCTGAGAGAAAAATCCAAGTTTTTATTACCTTTTAAATTATTACTATTTAATTATTTTATTGTTTTTTGGCCAATATAGGGTGAGGGCTAGTTAGGGACTGCCATATTCAAGTTGTATTTTGATAGACACACCTAGTGGATTCCTTTAAGTTCTTTAAGTAATTCAATCTTTTACTGAGACAATGCATTTCTATGCTTCAACCAGCAGGTATATGGAGAGTTATTCAATGTCATGAGTGCTGGTACCAATTCTAGTTGTTTCATGCCTTTGCTTACCTCTGTGTGTTTGGCTTGAATACACTGATTTGATTAAATCTAAGTAATGGTAGCTTATCTTATTCCTGTACATATAGACTGACCAGCACCCTGGGTGATTGCTTTTCAACATCTAGGTTGTGACTAATAAATAGCATCCCACAAGGTTCCTCTTGTCAATTACATTTACATTAAACCACAATAGGATGTTGTCACATCTCTCACTGTTTGGGAAGTGGCATTGTTTCCTTATTTTTATTTTCTTCGAAATTAAAGCATAATCCCATTAACCAGGGAAAATTTTAAAGAATCTATTGACTTTGCTCCTTCATTTCTTTCTCCTCTATTCTTTACATGTCTCCAAGGTAACATAACTTGGTTGTCATTTCATCTTTTCAGTCAATACAAATGAATCTCTTTAGCTTTTCTAATCTGTACACTAAACACAAGGGGAGATTAGATACAAGGCCTCTGCCAAATCATTGCTGAGCTTGTCATCCATCTGATACTTCTGTGGTTTCTAGTTCAGATGTCAGTACGGGCAGCCAGCCAGCACTAAAGCTTTCAACTGAATGAGCTCACTCAGCTTAAATATGTTTTTCCAAGAAATCTGCTCACATACAGTACTAAGTAGGAGCACTCCTACCATGGGAAGATCATTTAGGATGTACAGTGAGCTGTCTTGGTGAATTACACAATTTTTTATCACCTCCTGCAAAGCCCTTGGAGAACTAGGCCAATACTACAGTGAATCATACTCCCCCCTCAAAGCGGTGTGGAGTTATCTGACTCACTTCCTCCTCGTGTTGTTTCATTATGGGTTAGCAGAACAGAAAAGGCAGGTTGGACTCTCTAAGCTTGCAAGTTAGTTCTGGTTCCCAAATCATATCATGCATCTCTTCATTTAAAATGATAAATCAGCCCACTCTTCTTTGTGGCAGGCCAGCTGCTGCTCCAATATTAAAATGAGCAAGAAAAGCAGATAACAGGATTGTTGAAGTCAGTAGCTGTGCTGCATGAGTACACTAAGGCTCCCTTTCATGTGAATTTAGAGATCCTCCTCATGTGAAACAGAAAGTGTTAATGACATCAAATTTGATTATTCTAAAAGGTGAAATACATAGAGTTTAAAGCTTGAACTAGCACAACAGATATAGGCAGCAATTGTTACTTGACCCAGGAATGAACCATAAATCATGACTCTAAACTAATACGGTTACTTCAGCCTGCATTAAACAGTTGTCCTCAACTTATAGCCATTTGTTCAGCAGCGGTTCAAAGTTACACAAAATTACATAAAGTTACACTTACAACTTTGTGGCCCATGCCCAAAGTTACAGCCGTTGCAGCACTCCGTGGTCACATGATCAAAATCCAGGCACTTGGCAATCCACTCTCACATACAACCGCAGGGGCGATGCAACTTCACCCACCTACCTAGCTCCCCCTATTTGTTTCCTTTTACATCCCCCCTCCCGCCACTCTGCATTCCACCACCCTGACTGGCTTTTGCCACTGTCTTCTTGCCCCCGCTGCTGACAAGATGTGCCCGACCAGGCTGCTGGACTTAAGAAGCTGGATTCACAGAATGAAAAAGAAAAAAAAAAGCAAAAGTAGCTTAAAGGGGCCGCAGCACACCAAAACTCCCCTTTGCATCATATTCCTGGACCATATGGAGCTGGTTTTGCACTGCATGCATTTCAGCATGGAGCTTTTTCTGTCAGCTCCCCGAGATGAGAGGAGTCCGCTACACTCTGGGGCTGGCAGAAAAAGCTGCATGCCAAAATCCAAACTTGGGTATTTTCAATATGAGGTGTTTTCAGCACCAGACTCTAGAGGACTCTCATCTCTGGAGCTTTTACTGAATCAAGGACTTCTCAACTAACTACAGTAGTCCTCAACGTACAACCACAATGGAGCCCAAAATTTGCTGCTGCTAAGCGAGACATTTGTTAAGTGAGTTTTGCTCCATTTTATGACCTTTCTTGAATCACTATGGTTATGTTAGTAGCTCAGATGTTAAGTGCATCCGGCCTCCCCATTGACTCTGCTTGTCAGAACGTCACAAAACGTAATCAGTCCCATGACCCCGGGACACTGCAACCAGTTGCCAAGCATCCAAACTTTGATCACGTGACTATGGGGATGTTGTAACAGTCATAAGTGTGAAAAATGACCATAAGCCACTTTTTCCAGTGCCGTTGTAACTTTGAACAGTTACTAAACCAGGGGTAGGCAACCTTGGCTCTTTTATGACTCGTGGACTTCAACTGCCAGAATTCCTGAGCCAGCATGGCTGGCTCAGGAATTCTGCCAGTTGAAGTCCACGAGTCATAAAAGAGCCAAGGTTGCCCACCCCTGCACTAAATGAATGGTTGTAAGACCTATAAATGAGTTAAATAAATAAGAACCAGTGAAATAGGGTGGAGGAAGTGAATGCATTTTGTTGAAAGATACAGTGTAAATATGCTAAACCTTTTTATCTGGATTGTTCTTATGTGTTGTCGTTATTCTAATAAAGTTTAATATTAAACTAGCCTCCTCGTTTGTTTTCTAAACCATTTCTGAATGTACTGTGCCAATTTTAAGATCTCACTGTGATGGAGAAATACTTGTTTGGAGATATTTTGATAGCCTAGTGGGTATCCTTCAATTAAAATTTGATAAAATGCAAAGATGTTGAGGCAGTCATTTTGTCACTGTGCCACAATCTTTCAATCCCACGAACCTTCCCAGTAGCATGGTTAAGCAATCAACAGATAAGAGAGTAGCTAAGCAGCAATCTACACAAATAAATTGCCATCCAATATGCAGTTATCTCCTTTCCTGCCATACCATTAATTAATACTCAGAACTGGCAAGGCCACATTAAAAAGGCCCACATTCTTTGAAATTCAATTAGCAAGTAGAACTGTTTACTTGGCATCCAAGCTTCAACATTCTCAATATAAGATTTTTCTTTAAAGTTGAAAACTGAATGTTGCTTAGGAGGTTTATATAGATAGTATGGCTCTGCATATCTGCTTTCAGAAACCACAGGGGGGGAAGGGATGGGAAATACTGTCCCACACCTTTCTCTTGATAAGTAGCTTTGATGGGTGCATTTGGACTCACACATTATGGCCCATGTTTGCTTGTGTTTTGCTTAAGATGCTATGTGAATCCAGCCAGTTGTTAATACATTTAATCAGTTATAGATAAATACAACATGGCATAGCAGACAATGAACCCATTCCATGTTTGATGTATACAGGTAGTCCTCAACTTACAACCACAATTGAGCCCAAAATTTATGCTACTAAGTGAGAATTTGTTGAGTGAGTTTTGCCCCATTTTACGACTTTTCTTGCCACATTTGTTAAGTGAATCACTGCAGTTCTTAAATTAGTAACACAGTTGTTAGGTGAATCTGGTTTACCCATTGATTTTGCTTGTCAGAATGTTGCAAAAGGTGATCACATGACCCCAGAACACCGCAACATCATAAATACAAGTCAGTTGCCAAGCATCTGAATTTTGATCATGTGACCATGGGGATGCAGCAGAATAAGCAGAATATAAAAATATAAAAATAAACCTGATGTACTTCAATACCTTGATCTCACAGTAACCAGATAGCTCTACAAAGCCACTGGTTAAGATGTGAGTATCCTAGTATTTTGTTGACAGGTTATTTTGTATGATTTTGTCTAATCCTTATTTCAAGTAATAATTTACCTTGTTGAGGGAATACCACAGATTAACTGTATGCTCTGAAGCAAGGTTTCCTTTTATTTGTACTAAATCTCTCAGCATTACTTAAATTAGTTGCATTCAAATACTGCCATTATAGGAAAAGGGGAAACACTTTATGTTTTAGCATCATTGTCATCTTCTCTAGTATCTCCTCTCTTTTTTTCCTATGTTTAAATAAAGCTTTTTTCTTTAAGGGAGGAATTGACCCAGCTGCTTGATTGCTTTTTTCCTGACCCAGAATTGTACTTCATATTCCAAGTGTGTCACATGAAAGTTTCAGCTATTTCAGTTCCTTTCCAATTAATCTCTAACATGGTTTTACTTTTTTTCTCAACAGCTACACACTGGATAAACTTTATGATCCAACTGACCACCCAAACCCCAAGATCTTTACAGATGGGGTTAATTTCATGAAACAATTATGAAGTTGGTCTTTTGCCTCATTATGAATCACTACACTTACATAAATTGAGTTGAATTTGCCATTTCACTATACATTCCACAAATCTGACCATTAAAAATTTCTTTTCTTTTTAATTTTAATCACTTTAAATTAACAATTTGTAATGGCATTGTCCACCCCAAATCTAGTTCATCCATAACTAAATTCAGAATCACTAGTCTTAATTTAGATATCTCAGACAATTCCTTGAAAAGTATAAATTTAGCCATTTAAAATCCTATCTTCTTATTCATGAATGCAAAAATCATGGACTTCAGTGAGAGATTTTGAAAGTCCAATTAAATTATGACTACTGGACTACCTCTGTCCATAGTCTTGTTGACATTCAGGAAATTCTGAACCCATTATTTTTCCTTAACCATGTTTGTTCTTACTGAACACTTTATATACTGAATACATTTATATTTAATAATTATTTTCACCATCTTATCCAGAATACAGATCAAAATACAGATAAAACATTATATCATTTACATGATTTTTTTCCTTGATCTCCTTTTAATGAATGGCCTCCAGGTCTCTAGTAGAGAGGAAGATCTTAGGAAAAATTACATATTTTTGACAGGTCAGCCATTTTACTTAGTTGAGAATTCTCATATGGAGACTATTTCAAGTCAGTATTTTTTTTCAATTTGTCAATAAATTCTAATGTTCCATTTGTTTTCTCCACTATCTCAAAGTAATCTGCCATAGATATCTGCAGCAAAGACCAATTTCACACAATTTGAAAACTATTTAGCATTTCTTTAACTCTCTTGTCCCTTCTCCTGCTTCTAACACAGTTATATGATTCTGTATGTTATTAGCGAGAGGGTCCTCTAAATCCTATCTGTGAAAATTTATGTACTTTTTTCATTTTCCACTTTCAAGCGATAGAAGCTGCCCTTTTCTAATAGTTTAGTAACACTATTTGCTACCAGTTTTCAGACCCTTGCATTGTCAGTATCTTTTCCAACCTATCATATACATTTTAGCTGAATTTCCACTATCATAAGAGGTAATGGGATATTTTATATTTTTGTGTGTCAACACATACCATAGCTTGAAATGTTTTCTTTTGAATTGAATGAAACCTGAATAAGTTCTCAAGAATATTTCACTTATGCATAACGGAAAGTAGATAGCACTGTGGTTTCTGCAAACTTTCAAAAGGTTAAATTAACCATGTTGCTGTTTTCTTTTCAGCCCAGTAAATCTTTTGAGCCAACTTATTGGATTATTCTATTTTGTCCCACAATGATTGGCTTCTGCCTCTTTCCATTCCTACTATTTAAGAATCCCATTCCTATGAATTCCTCATCAGGCAAAATACATTCAGTAATATGCCTTGTAAGTGAGGGGTGTCAAACTCACAATGTCACGTGACGTATCGCGACATATCGCGCCTTTTTTTTCCATTGCTGGCAATGGGGTGGGTGCATTTTTGCTATGATGCATCTGGCCCACGAGCCGGCAGTTTGACACCCGTTATAATAATCTTTTCTGAATCCATTGTTGATCACCATCTAAGTTGTAACAAAAACAAAAGAAGTCAGAAGGAAGCAGGGCATCAACCAGGCAGAAGCCGGTAGCGGTGGGCCAAGTCCAGAGGCAATTATGCAAAGGTAGGAAGATCATTGTTTCTTTCTTTCACTGGAAAGAGTGACGTAGAATAGAACAGCTGCCATCACTAAACCAAGGTACAGGGAAAGTAGTTGTTTTTAATGTTTTATGTTTAACTAGTTACGTTTGTAGTTTTTAAAATGATTGTATGTTTTTTAAATCTTTGATTGGGAGTCACCCAGAACTGGCTAAAAGATGGGCGGCTATATAAATGTTTTAAATAAATAAATAAATGGCATGTATCTTTCCAACATGCAGGTCTTTATCATTGAATATTGTTGTGAGTAGGATAGAACCACCAGTTTAAGGACTTTGCAAAGAACATATAAGTCTATAATTTAAGCTTTAATTGCCATTGGATTAGGGCTAAAAGCATCTAGATTCAAATTTACTCTTGGCCTTAAAAGCTTGCTGTTGACCTTAGCTTAGGCCAAATACTATCACTCAGAACGATTTGGACGAGGGGATAGATGGGGAAATCATCAAATTTGCAGACGACACCAAGCTGGCAGGAATAGCCAACACTCCAGAAGACAGGCTTAGGATACAGGAGGATCTGGACAGACTGGGCACTATCTAACAAAATGAAATTCAATGGTGAAAAAAGTAAGGTTCTACATTTAGACAAGAAAAACCAAATGTACAGGTATAGTATAGGGGATACCTTGCTCAATAGTAGTAACTGTGAGAGGGACCTCGGAGTCCTAGTGGACAATCACTTAAATATGAGCCAGCAGTGTGCTGCAGCTGCCAAAAAGGCCAACACAGTGCTGGGCTGCATTAACAGAGGGATAGAATCAAGATCACGTGAAGTATTAATACCACTTTACAATGCCTGGTAAGGCCACACTTGGAATACTGCATCCAGTTTTGGTCACCACGATGTAAAAAAGATGTTGAGACTCTAGAAAGAGTACAGAGAAGAGCAACAAAGATGATTAGGGGACTGGAGACTAAAGCATATAAGGAAAGGCTGCTGGAATTGGGTATGTCTAGTTTAATGAAGAGAAGGACGAGGGGGGACATGATAGCAGTATTCCAATATCTCAGGGGCTGCCACAAAGAAGAGGGAGTCAAGCTATTTTCCAAGGCGCCTGAAGGCAGGACAAGAAGCAACGGGTGGAAACTAATCAAGGAGAGAAGCAACCTAGAACTAAGGAGAAACTTCCTGACAGTTAGAACAATTAACCAGTGGAACAACCTCCTTCCAGAAGCGGTGAATGCTCCAACACTGGAAGTTTTTAAGAAGAGACTGGACAGCCATTTGTCTGAAATGGTATAGGGTTTCCTGCCTGAGCAGGGGGTGGGCTAGATGACCTCCAAGGTCCCTTCCAACTTTATTATTATTATTATTATTATTATTATTATTATTATTATTACTACTACTACTACTACTACTACTACTACTACTACTACTTTGGATGTTGTTGCTTCAGAGGGAAAAAGAATAGAGAAATAACTGGTATCTGTGTGGCCTTGAATATTTGGAGGAAAGCCATGTGGGGAAAAATGGCAAGGTTTCAATCATGCAGTTATGGATACCAGCTTTAAAAAAAAACCCACTGCCTTTCATCTTGCATATCTCCTTATTTTTATTTCAATGGGGAGGCCAAGCAGATGTAGAAAACAGAAAGAATCTGATTGTGAAGAGGGATCAAAGCAGGTTATCAGATCTCATTTTATTGCTTCTAATGACAAAAAAACAAAAACAAATTGTCCTGTCATATTTAAATTAAATTCATATCAGAATATTTTAGAAATCATAAAATATAATTCTTTAAAATAATCTTTTTTTAAAAAATAGGAAAATAAATGCCTAAGGGCTATTTTGAGTGAAAGAAAGAAGTAAACCCTTTCCTAATGGCCAAACTGCACCCCTCTGCTTCATTTACACCTGTGTGGTTTCAAGTATACATTTACTTTTGCAAAGTAATTATTTACAATCTTATGTGGAGACAGGAAAAACAATTCCATAAGTCCTGGGTATGGCAAAAGATACCAGCAGTTAAAGAGTTATGCAAGTCCTCCTGTTGCCAGTTCCACACAAGAAAGATTATATATTTAAACAGTTTTCCTTTTAAGAAAAAAAAGTATCTGACAGACCTTTATTTTGCATTAAACACTGATATGCCTATGAGCTTCAGAGTTAGGTGTTAAGAGTTAGGTGAGTCAAGAAGTAGGAAGGACTATCTCTGCATACATTTAGACATTCTGAGGAAAGCCTTTTATGAATGTCCTCTTCACAATTAACTGTGTTGGAAACTTCTCTCGGAACCTGCCTTCCTTGTACCCTTCTGCATTTTAAAAAAGCTCTTACCTTGTGTATTTGTTCCCACCACACAAGAAGTTAGAGCCTAAGTATCATCATGCAGCTGTTTCTTTGCAGAGAATCTGATGCTACTTAGAATCATGCTCTTTTTGGCTTCATTGGACAGCTGCTCAAGGAGTGGCTTGGCTCTCACCTTGTCTAATTTCTTGGAAGCTTTGAAGCACAAGTGAAAGGGAGGGGGGGATGGATGCCCTGTTTTGCAGCAAGCTAGTAGCCGAAACGTTGGCTGGGAAGAGAAACTTCTCAGAGCTCATATTCTTGTACAGCCTTTGCAGACAGCTGCTGTCAGGATAGTCATCCAAAAACAGAGGGGAGGGGAGGAGGGGAGGTCTCCATCGCCTTTCTAAATCATTGCTAGTTTAACATTTCCAAATGCCGTATCAAAATCAACATGCCAATCTTATTCCAATATTGTCTACAAATTATTCCAGCACTTAATTTTAGTTCTGATTTCAACTGTATCGATGTTTAGTTTGGACTTTGTGATGCTTTTGTCTCTGTTAAGTTGCCTTGATGGAAAAAACAGGGTAGAAATTCAACAGATAAAAGAGCATAATAAATAAAGATCAGCACAGAGAGAAAGTCAAACAGGATAAACATGCTCAGAAGAAATGCTGAGCTACATCAAATGTGGGGATGGGGTCAGCGGTGGGATTCAAATATGTGAACAATGGGTTCTCTGTGTGGATGCTGCTTCCGGAAGTCCATTCTGGGCCTGGGCAACAAAACATTAGCTACCGGTTCTGCCAAACTGTAGATCCAGGGTGAAAAGAGCTAAGTCACCACCACCAATTCATCAGGGGTGGTTCTGACCTTGCTTAAGCTAGCAGAAACATGAAAAAATGATTAACAAAGTGTTAACCCTTCTTCCAATTGCCAGAAACAGTAGTAGCCTTGTGAAAAGGGTGGCCTTTGAGGCCCCTGATTTATTTTATTTAGTCCCCCTGTAGATCCAGGGTGAAAAGTGCTAAGTCACCACCACCAATTCATCAGGGGTGGTTCTGACCTTGCTTAGGCTAGCATGGATATTTACTTTTTAAAATGGGAAGGATAAAGACAGCAGAACAGCTAATCATTTTCCACAGAGAAGGCTGGGATCTTAATAAAGATGGCTGCTTTCTTAACTCTTTTGTAATATCCCTCCTCAGAGTAACTATTCCCCTTTTAAAAGACAAATTTTCTCCTTGGAACCATGATAATAAAATTGCGTATGTCATTGAAAGGATTTTCACTTCCCTGACAGAACATGGGAGAGCCTTGGAAACCCAACAAACACTTCTGGAGCACATTTGATGTCTTGCTGAGAATGGGTTGTCTCTTCTGGATTTTTTGGGTCTCCAAGCATTTTATCAAAGTATATATCCACATACTGAAAAACATTTCTCAGAGGCTTTCCTCTTTTTTTTTTTTTTGCCTTGAAATGATTTTGCTGCATTCAAATCTAGCACTCTGTTAATGTATCCAACAATGGTTATTTCACTTCCATGATTTGTATTATTGCAAAAACTTTCCTAAAATTGTTCCTGGATCTTATGTGGGACATAGATGGATGGCAGTGTTAAGGTTTTATCTTCTTTTTCCTAATTTCAGAATTAAAATTCTTCCTTCTTTGTCTTTTTATGGTTCCAGTACTTCCCAAGAAGATGATTTCAGATAAATTACTGCTCCACTTTTCTTTGTCTTTCCTGCTGCGGAATATTTGTCCTATTTTGTTTTGTTTGCTTTACCAAGTTAGCATGATCTTGTTTTATATGTGTTTCTTGTACATTATGTATGTTTTTATTTATTTCTGCAATTTATGTACCATGTTGTTATTTGTACACACTTCCATCAGTTTACAACAAAAACATATTAAAACCAAGGCCAAAATAATAATAATAATAATAATAATAATAATAATAATAATAATAATAATAGTAGTAGTAGTAGTAATAATAATAATAATAATAATAATAATAATAATAATAATAATAATAATACATTACAGCAATACAAGTTGTGCACATTCATCATTCTCCAAATGCTGTCTGGGAAAGCTTCATTTTTACTAGTGTTTAGAATCCATTAGAATGGTCTTCTCAAGAAAGAAGCTGTTTCATAATTAATGGACTGCCACAGAAATTCATTGTTAGACCAATCCCTCCTTATTCTCTGCATAATGGAGACTATTAATTTTTACTAGGGACTGCACACCGGAGAACTAAAGAAGCCAGTCCTGAAGTACTTCTGAAGCCTAAAGAGTCAATCCATATTGGGCTTTATAATTCAACAACACTTGGAATTGCACGTGAAAACCTATTAGCAACCAGGGACTACATGGCTATGACTATTCTTGTTTGCCAGCAAGCCAATTTCTGCTTCAAAATGGTCTTCAAGGGAAGTCTGCTGTAAAGTGCCAGGGAATAGTCCAGTTGTGTTCTGATACAAGCATGGATCATTATTGCCAGGGCCTTCTGCTCCTAGTAGAGCTGCAACTGGCACACTAGCTGAAATTGAGCAAAGGCCTTCCTGGGCACAGCTTCACCTGCCTATGAAGCAGTAGCTATGAGTCTAAGAAGAGCCCCAAGTCCCTAAGTCCCTTTTCCTATGTAGTCCCACCCCCTCTATAATTATAGCCAGAGGCCTTCTAAATAAACAGCAACTTGAGAGGATTCAGACTAAGATTGCTTTTTCTCATTTTGAATCTAACAGCCTCAAGACACTGGATAAAGGTTTCCATGGCAACTCCAGACTGTTTCCACAGAAATCCTGAAGGATGCCATGATCAGTAGCGAATACTGCTGAGAAGACTTAAGACCGGAAGCAACACATTTTCTCCCCTCAACTGGGCCATGACAAAAGTCATCCATTGGAGTGAGATGGACCATCTCATCTTATGCTTGGATCGGAATTCAGAACAAGAAGGCACTGGGTAATCAGTTCCTCTAAAGCAGGGGTAGGCAACCTTGGCTCTTTTATGACTTGTGGACTTCAACTCCCAGAATTCCTGAGCCAGCATGGCTGGCTCAGGAATTCTGGGAGTTGAAGTCCACGAGTCATAAAAGAGCCAAGGTTGTCTACCCCTGCTCTAAAGCATTCCATAATCAAGTCACTACTACTTTCTTATGGTGATTTTATTTAATTTTTTATGTTTGTTTTTTTTTGAACTTTTAGGGGGCATAAGATAGATGGCTATATAAGTCTAATAAATAAATAAGTTTTTTATTTCTCTCCTCAGGATTCCTGTCCATTCAACTCTCAACACAAAATATTGAAATTTTAATTGAACACTCAAGACAAATTGAGGGTTCTGGTGATGCATTGCCTACCCTGTACCCAAAAGTTTCCATTCCTCACCTGGTAGAGGTGGTCTTGAACATGGGGTTGAGAAATCCTAAAAGTCAAATCAGATTAGTTTGACATGATCTGTCCTTAGTAAAGCCCTGCTGCTTTGGGCCCATCAAGTTGTGTGCTTTTAAATGTTTGTTAATCCTTTTTTCAGGAGTGATTCCATTAACTTCACTACTACAGATGTTATGTTCACTGACATACGGTTTCCAGCTTCTTCCTTATCCCCCTTCTTGTGGATGGGTACAACATTAGCTGTTAACCAGTCATGGGGAACTTCACCTGTTAGAAAAGACTGGTTAAACAGATCAGTTAATGATCCAGCGAGCACACCTAGAAGCTTCCTCAGAACTCTGTGATGAATATCATCTGGACTTATTATTTTATTAAGCTTTAAGCGGGCTAGCTCACCTGCCACCTCCACCTCTAAAAACATCGAAAAGAACCTGCATTGCACGGATTAGTAGGATCCTCCAACATGTTTTAGTTACTGGTATCTACTTCTGAGAAAACTGTGCAGAAGTATAAGGATTTGTAGTGGTATGTGACAATAACCTTGAGAGATAAAGAGAAAAGATGCTGCCTAGGAAATAAAAAGAGGGGGGAGCCTGCAGTTGGTTAATAATCAGGGACAGAAACCTAGGAAAGACCCATCCTAATGGATCAGGTTGTTAAAAATGGTGATGGGACCTGCAATATTCTGGTAAAGTATCCTTCAATAAAGTAGAATTAGCTCATCTGGTTGTGTTTCTTGAATGGTTTACCTTGGAGGGCTGACAAGATTATATACAACCCTTGATAGCTCACTGTGACATGACTAGACAATTTAAGGATTGATTAATTTATAACCACTTAGTCTCTGCACTTTTAGCAAATGTCCAGGGTATGAACCGGTCAGATTTTTTTAATGGGTTTCAGTTTTAAGGCTTAATGAGGCAGACAAGGTTCTTGGCTGAAGCCAACCACATGTTTATTTGACTCTGGTCCCTCAGGGTTTATTTATATTTAGTAGGAAGGGAGTGTACAGTTGGATCCAGGTTATAAATTCCTCACTCTTAAGGAGGCTGAAGAAAGATCTCTCATGGGAAAAAAAACCTCATTAGATCTAGATAATCTAAATTATAGCGTGTTAACTAAAATTCTCTTTCTGGACAAAAGGACCTAGTGTATGGATGAAACTGATTTTCTTAATCCATTTCACTGCTGCAGACTATAGTCTCAAAGTACACTCAGGAACACTGGTTCTAATGGACTAAACGTTCTGCATATGTTAAGTAGCTCTTCAATGCATGACTTCATATCATATGTATCCATTTTTAATTTTTATTGCTGTCCACATGTAACTTTGTAACTTTGTTTTTAAGATATGCCTCCCAGAGTCTCTACAGAGGTGGCCAACTATCAGATAGTTCAGACCAGAAAATCAACTCCATACAAAGACTAAAACTACTCTAATTGCAATGAGCTATAATAACAAAATCTGGCAAGTCTGATTGTTCTGTACTTCCTCCTTCTTATACTTGAGTGATTTAGAGAAGGATCTGCCTAAGCTACTTCCAAATGTTATTACATTGTTCTGGGCTTAAAAAAATATTCCAGTGCCTTTTGTCTAAGAGTAATACTTTCTGAATATTCCCTTGAAGGTCATCCTTCTTACTTTCTACATCAGTCTTATATATTTGTAAATAAATAAATAAGATGCCCATATTTTTTCAGCTCTTTTCAAGGTTCCAGAACAGCTGTAAACAGCAGTGCATCAAGGTTTTTTAAATTCAGATATTTATGCTTTACACTAGTATATTCTAAAATGCATAGTAATACATTCTAAAAATCAAATTCAGACAAATGATTTTATTGAATGATAGAAAACTATAAATATCCTTTTAAAAACCTTACAAAGTTCAGAAGAAAATTAAAATTAAACCAAAACCTTGGGTTTTGAAATTGTTATCAATGGATTCAGTTATCTACATTTTCAATCATCTCCACAGGACCCACTATTTTCACCCAATTTGCTGTATCACACGTATTTTGTGTGTGTTCTTTTTTTCCCCAAAAATGACCGTTATGTAATATGTTCTGGGGCATTTTGACCTTAAAATTTGCCCAAATGTTCCCACAGGCTTTCAGCTGAACTTGGCAATATGATGAAATACTGTTCCAAGATTTAGTTCTTCTAAGAGACCCTTTTGATAACATTATTATAGGATTTTTAGAAAACCATCATAACTCAGGCTATTTGTGACCTATTTTGTTATCTATAAACTGTTATAAGGCATACTGAGGCAAAAGGGAAAAAATATGAATTGGGAAATTGGTTGCTTTGCTGAAAAATAAGAATAAATTTAACCTTCAGAAAAACCTTTCTGGTTATTTGGTGGATCAATAACTACTACTTCTATGCTTGCAAAACAAATATGCACAATGAAGAGTGAACTTAAAAATGAACTGACAAATGTATCAATACTGTATTTAAGGTATAAGATTTGTATCTAGCTTGAATCTTAAAAAAGAATGCAGAATACTAATACTACTGCAACCAATTTTGGTCACTGCAACCAATTTTGATCACCATACTATAAAAAAGATGTTGAGACCTTGGAAAAAATTCAGAGAAGAGCAACTAACATGATCAAAGGCCTGGTGACTAAAACATATGAAGAACAGCTTGGGTTTGGCTAGTCTAAAGAAAAGAAGAAATAAGGGTGACATGATAGGAATATTCCAGTATTTGAGGGGCTGGCACAAAGACAAGAGAGGTCAAATTATTGTCCAAAGCACCAGAGGGCAAGGCAAGAAACAATGGTTGGAAACTGATCAAAGAGAGAAACAACCTGGAATTAAGGAGAAAGTTTCTAACAGTGAGGACAATTAACTAGTGGAACAGCTTGCCTCCAGAAATTGTGGGCACTCCATCACTGGAGGTTTTTAAGAAGAGACTGGATAGTCACTTGTCTGAGATGGTGTAGGTTCTCCTGCTTGAGCGGGGGTCTGGACTAGAAGACCTCCAAGGTCCCTTCCAGCTCTATTCTATTCTTCTATTCTTTTTTATAATTTCTCTTCAGAACAAAAATCTTTATTTCTCTTATGGTCTACAGAGCTACCTTTATTTTTCCATAAGAAAAAATAAAAAGCGAAGATAGAAGAATAGTAATCAAATTTTAGGCTTCCAGAACAAGCATCAGCAATAGCATCAATACAATTTATGTACCATCTGTTCATTTAAGGTGAACTTTTTACAAGCGAACCATGTCTTATACAAATGATGTCTCATCTGATTTTCACCCACACTGCCTCCTAATTAATAATTTCATCTGAGTAAAGCAGCCTACAATATTCCTGCTGTGGGCACCTTTGCCATGCATCAATCATCTAGTACAGTACTACAGAACATAGAGAACAAGGTGGAGTTACAGTACAGTTCCAGATCCTTCATTTCATTAATTACATTTCACTGAGATTTTCAGATAAACAAAATGTAGAAAAAGAAATTGGATTATTTTCAATTTTTTGGCTTCCTCAAATGAATGATCCCCAAGCCTTCCTTGTCTACTCACCCTAAAACTGCTTAGACCCCCCCCAAATTCCTAATATCTAGGCTATGTTCACCTAACATACTGATCCATGTTTTATAGGCATATGGCACCTTGAATTAACCCAGTTCTTAAAAAAAAAAAAAAAAAGCTAAAGTCAAATGGGGAGAAAGTATACCAAGCACCAAGAAGTACCCAGATACTGTTCAACATTGTCCCAGCCTGTATCTAATTTGCATTATTTACAAAAGTTAAGTAAGCATCTATGTTGGCCTCATGCCTTAAAACATTTTCAGGCTATGATTTAAAGCCAATTAAATTAATACGTTTCACCGAAATCTTTTTTACTTTTCCCAGAAAACAAGTTTAGAAGTGGAACAGAGAAAAAGTATCTCTTAACACATAAAGGATGGCTACTATAATCCTTTTCTTGACCCAGTGCTAAGGCAAATATTATTTTATTGACCTAGAATGTTACAGTTCAAGTAAGTTTGAGAAACTGTTCCACGTGCAGAAGCTGAAAACAGTGGATTCATTGGAAAGATGAAAAAAAAATAAAATGATACTTTTCTTCACAATTGGAGTGGTATATGAGAGTATTCTAGCGTAGGACCATAGTACTGTTACATTCAGACTCTAAGAATACTTAGTTGTATCACCACATACTGCATTGTCACTACTAGTTCTCCTTTCGGAGAACTCGTCTCCAGTAAAAAGAATTCTGAAAAGGCTTTACTAGCGGAATATCTTGCAAAATCCACTATGGGACTGAGTCACCGACTGTTGACTAGCTCACGCTTCTGTGGAATCCTGAATACGAAAAGGGAAGACCTCGGTTTTACTTGGGTCTGGATTAAATACAAAAGGAAGAAACACATACAGTATGCTACTGTAGAGGCAATTCTGAGTAATAATAATAATAATAATAATAATAATAATAATAATAATAATAATAATAATAATAATAATAATAATAATAGTAAAGTTGGAAGGGACCTTGAAGGTCATCTAGTCCAACCCTCCTCTAATTAGGAAGCCCCGCCTGTGAACTCTCGTTTGCTCAGGACAAGGATTTCTCTCTCTCCTCTCTCTCTCTCTCTCTCTCCTTGCCCGCCCTCCCCGAGGCAATTACAGGCCCAGCTTTTCTAGGAAAAGGGTTGTGGAGTCAGCAGCTGTCGATTCCAGTTCTTGGAAGCGTGGCTGCTTGGGCTTGGAGCGGCACTTCTGGGAATCCTCTGGCTCCTTCTGTGGAATGCAACAAGCAAGCGCGCTCTCGCCGTGACCTTAGAGCGTCTGAAGACGAGAACCCGGCCGCGCGAGGAGGGGCCGCGCTGGGAGAGAGGCGAGGAAGCCGCTTGGTTGTCGGGCTTGGCGTACAGATGATTCATTTCCCTACTCCTTTCCGCAGGGAGAGTGTGTGAAACCGGCGAGGAAGAAGGGGAGGGGGGAGGGAGAGTTAACTGCCACGGGACTTGGAAAGGGGATATCTGTCAGGTTAATATATGACGCCGCTCGACTGCCAAGCTCAAGAAGAGGTGAACTCGGGTGGCGGGCTCTGTTCAGCCAAGAACGGCATTAATCTTAGAGCCTGCACGCAAATGCGGTACGTTCCCCTCAGAGCTCAACGAAAGGGCGGGGCCAATGTTGTCTATACATTGTATCTCTAGTTCTCTCCCACCACCATCCCATACACACATTTTAAAGCAGTGTTTCTCAACCTTGACTATTTTAAGGCATGTGGACTTCAACTCCCAGAATTCCACAGCCAGCGTTGGCTGTGGAATTCTGGGAGTTGAAGTCCACATGCCTTAAAATGGTCAAGGTTGAGAAACACTGCTTTAAAGTAACTTAAATAATAAAAGCGGGGCGGGAATGAGGAGGAACAAAACTGAAGGATTTTAAAATGGCGGAAGGAGAAAGCAGCCATTCACAACGCGTACCTCATCCAAGTTTGCAGCGATACTTAACCTGAGGTATAATACTATTGCTTGGTTTAAGATCCTACCTCGAGTTCAAATCCACCTTCATCTATAAAAACACCCTGGATAATTTGGAGCCATCTCTGCACTCAACGCTTCCTTACAGGGCTGTTTGTTGTCTGAAGAAAATGGAAGGAGAAAATGGTATGTGGGCTTCCTTGAGGTGCTAGAGGAAAAATAGGGAGTCCTTGGTGCTCTCCGAATTTGGTTGTTTGCTTGCAGACGTTTCATTATCCACCTACTCTAGGTAATATCAATGTAGTGGTGGTCCCAGTTGTGGTTGCTAAATGAGGACTACATGTACTAAGGGGTCCCCAACCCCGGCTCCGTGGACCAGTACCGGGCCGTGGCATGCCAGCAACCAGTCAGCATAAACAGGCAAAGCCTGCAAGATGCAGGCAGCACACAAAACCATGCACTCTCCAGTCCATGGAAAAATCTTGACAAAACCGGTTCCTGGTGTCCCAAAGGTTCCTGGTTCCAATATCTCAGGGGCTGCCACAAAGTCGTCCAACCTATGCTTGGTATGAGCTGTGCTAGCCTCCTCCAGTTTCTTAGGGAAGTATAATTGCAATTAAAATTCTGAATTAGCATGTAGTAGTAACTGTGAGAGGGACCTTGAAGTCCTAGTGGACAATCACTTAAATATGAGCCAGCAGTGTGCTGCAGCTGCCAAAAAGGCCAACACAGTGCTGGGCTGCATTAACAGAGGGATAGAATCAAGATCACGTGAAGTATTAATACCACTTTACAATGCCTTGGTAAGGCCACACTTGGAATACTGCATCCAGTTTTGGTCACCACCATGTAAAAAAGATGTTGAGACTCTAGAAAGAGTACAGAGAAGAGCAACAAAGATGATTAGGGGACTGGAGGCTAAAGCATATAAGGAACGGCTGCTGGAATTGGGTATGTCTAGTTTAATGAAGAGAAGGACGAGGGGGGACATGATAGCAGTGCTCCAATATCTCAGGGGCTGCCACAAAGAAGAGAAGCTATTTTCCAAAGCGCCTAAAGGCAGGACAAGAAGCAACGGATGGAAACTAATCAAGGAGAGAAGCAACCTAGAACTAAGGAGAAACTTCCTGACAGTTAGAACAATTAACCAGTGGAACAACCTGCCTCCAGAAGCGGTGAATGCTCCAACACTGGAAATTTTTAAGAAGAGACTGGACAGCCATTTGTCTGAAATGGTATAGGGTTTCCTGCCGGAGTAGGGGGTTGGACTAGATGACCTCCAAGGTCCCTTCTAACTTTATTATTATTATTATTATTATGGTAAATAGATAAGAATCCTGGGAGACATAGTCTTATCTCATTTATAAGGCACTAAGTTGGATTTTTTTTATATAAAGTGGCAGTAGACAGATTTTTCCCAGCCTACAAATGCTAAGGGTTGAAATTGAAAACTTCTGCATAAAAATATAATTTTTATTAACAGCACAGTCCTATATAAATGTCATGTCATAGGTAAACCTATGTGGAAAAAATTACAATTGCAATATTAACCACAATACGTTTGTAGCCTAGATGAGGCTCTCAGCGGAAAATTATCTTATAATATGTTCATCAAAATGGTATTTTCCATCTTTTATTAACTTTCCATTTCTGTTGCTACTTTGGCCTTTATAAATCAGTTTGTATTGTCAATATATTTTTTTATGAAGTTGAAAATTGTGAGAAGAAAAGATGCTGAATTGTAAAAGAAGATGAAGGATATTACTAGGAAGAGCTGTGTTCAAGTAAGTTCTGGGCTCAGTGCTCTTCAGCATGTTCATCAATGATTTGGATGAGAGGATAGAAGGGGAACTCATCAAATTTACAGACGACACCAGTTGGCAGGAATAGCCAACATTCCGGATAGGCTTAAAACACAGAAGGATCTTGACAGACTTGAACACTGGGCGCTATCTAACAAAATGAAATTCAATGGTGAAAAAAGTAAGGTTCTACATTTAGGCAAGAAAAACCAAATGCACAGGTATAGTATAGGTCAGGGGTAGGCAACCTTGGCTCTTTAATGACTTGTGAACTTCAATACCAGAATTCCTGAACCAGCCATGTTGACTCAGGAATTCTGGGAGTTGAAGTCCACAAGTCATAAAAGAGCCAAGGTTGCCTACCCGGTATAGTAGCAACTGTGAGAGGGATCTCGAAGTCCTAGTGGACAATCGCTTAAATATGAGCCAGCAGTGTGCTGCAGCTGCCAAAAAAGCCAACACAATGCAGTGCTAGGCTGCATTAACATAGGGATAGAATCAAGATCACGTAAAGTGTTAATACCACTTTATAATGCCTTGGTAAGGCCACACTTGGAATACTGCATCCAGTTTTGGTCACCACAATGTAAAAAAGATGTTGAGACTCAAGAAAGAGTACAGAGAAGAGCAACAAAGATAATTAGGGAACTGGAGACTAAAACATATAAGAAACGGTTGCTGGAATTGGGTATGTCTAGTTTAATGAAGAGAAGGACGAGGGGGGACATGATAGCAGTGTTCCAATATCTCAGGGGCTGCCACAAAGAAGAGGGAGTCAAGCTATTCTCCAAAGCACCTGAAGGCAGGACAAGAAGCAACTGATGGAACTAACCAAAGAAAGAAGCAATCTAGAACTAAAGAGAAATTTCCTGACAGAACAATTAATCAGTGGAACAACCTGCCTCCAGAAGCTGTGAATGCTCCAACACTGGAAGTTTTTAAGAAGAGACTGGACAGCCATTTGTCTGAAATGGTATAGGATTTCCTTCCTGAGCAGAGGGTTGGACTAAATGACCTCCAAAGTCCCTTCCAACATTTATTATTATTATTTCTGTAAAATTATACAAATTCCATATTTATACCTATATTTATGTATAAACCTGAGCCTCATGGTGAGTTCACTCAAGCTGTGAGTCACACAGAAACAACAGTAGCAGAAGGATGACACACATACAGGGAAGTCATGATGCAAATTCCCCCCCATATAATTGCACCATATAATTGCATGCCATAATCGGACTCCTTCCTTTCCTAACATGAGAATGTACTACGCTATGGAAGAATGTGTCATTTATGTACATATGCAATTTCATATGTTTATATGCTGTTCCGGTTCTAGAGATTTGGGGCACCTAATTACATGTGGGTATTTCAGTTTCTGAGAAAACCACAAGAAATGTTGCAAATTATGAACTATTTCTACATGCATCATGCATACTCACGCAAGGAGCATTCAAAACATACATTGTGGTGTCATGACACAAGCTCTTCCTCTTATATTTAGACTGCAAGATTGCATGCAAATATATGACAATACACTTTTTATCATTTTAATAAAGTCTCAGTTTACCATGGACTTCCTTAGATATATTTACCTTGTGGAAAGACAAAAGACAATATGATGGCACTTTTCTTTAGTACCTGAAGTAATACTACAGAGATTATTCCAGCCTGACACACCCCAAAAGTAAGGACACATAATAATAATAATAATAATAATAATAATAATAATAATAATAATAATAATAATAATAATAATAATAATAATAATAATAATAATAATAATAATAATAACAACAACAACAACAACAACAATAACAACAACAACAATGTTGGAAGGGACTTTGGACGTCATCTAGTCCAACCCCCTGCTCAGGCAGGAAACCCTACACCATTTCAGACAAATGGTTGTCCAGTCTCTTCTTAAAAACTTCCAGTGCTGGAGCATTCACAGCTTCTGGAGGCAGGTTGTTCCACTGATTAATTGTTCTAACTGTCAGGAAATTTCTCTTTAGTTCTAGATTGCTTCTTTCTTTGGTTAGTTCCACCCGTTGCTTCTTGTCCTGGCTTCAGGTGCTTTGGAGAATAGCTTGACTCCCTCTTCTTTGTGGCAGCCCCTGAGATATTGGAACACTGCTATCATGTCCCTCCTCGTCCTTCTCTTCATTAAACTAGACATACCCAATTCCAGCAACCGTTCCTTATATGTTTTAGCCTCCAGTCCCCTAATTATCTTTGTTGCTCTTCTCTGTACTCTTTCTAGAGTCTCAACATCTCTTTTACATCATGGTGACCAAAACTGGATGCAGCATTCCAAGTGTGGCCTTACCAAGGCATTGTAAAGTGGTATTAATACTTCACGTGATCTTGATTCTATCCCTCTGTTAATGCAGCCTAGCACTGTGTTGGCTTTTTGGGCAGCTACAGCACACTACTGGCTCATATTTAAGTGATTGTCGACTAGGACTCCAAGATCCCTCTCACAGTTGCTACTATTGAGCAAGGTACCACCTATACCAGGGGTGTCAAACTCACAACGTCATGTCACATGTTGCGACATATCACGACTTTTTCCATTGCCGGCAATGGGGTGGGCACAGTTTCACCATGACGCATCCGGGCCATGGGCCCGCAGTTTGACACCCCTGATCTATACTATAGCTGTGCATTTGGTTTTTCTTGCCTAAATAAATAATGGTCTCAAGTTACATAAAGGCAGATTTCAGTTTAGTGTTAAGAAGAATGTCCACAGCGTAAGAGCAGCATATAGTGGAATTTATTACTAGGGGAATTAGTTGGCTGCCTTTTAATGGATGTTTTCATTGTGGGGCTGTGCTTTTGGGATGTTTCATTGAGGAGGGATATTGGCATAAATGACCTCTTCCAATTCTATAATTCTATATAATTTATGTTTTGACTTTATAATTACATGGTTTTATAATTGCAGGATAGTTACAGGTATCTATCAGATTTACTTAGTAGAAATGTGTTGCACAAGGCTAATTACATGCCATGTAACAGAAATCCCTACTCCTGCACAATCCCATCTATTAAAAGTGCAGTGAATTTTTTAAAGTTTGTAATCAGCAAAACAAAGCTACCATGGTCCAACACAATTTAATTTGTGCCTCTTAGATCCAGATGGAACAAATGCAGATTCTTACTGCAGTAATGTCACCAGGTGATTCAAATGCAAACTGGTAAAATTGAATACTAATCATATGGACAGCTTTTTTTCATGCATAACTATAAATAGCACTCCATAGACAGACCAAAACTTTATTTTGGTCATTGATCAATAAAAAAAAAAACATCAAATAGAATGAACAAAGCAAAAGTATCCCTAATAGTAACAATCAAGATGTCAAAGTGAAAGCACCCAGCTATCAGAATGCTCTAACAAATTTTTATTCACTCCACAGCTTCTCATATGTTTTTCTATTGGCTCTGCTGATGAAACAAGGAAGCATTTGAAAGAAAAATAAATGTAATACATCAGCTATTTCTGGATCTGCATTAAATACACAAAATCTATTTATGACATATATGTACTGAGAAAAATTAAATGTAATTTTGTTGTGCCATTAAAGGGCTGGAGACTAAAACATGATGAACAGTTGCAGGAACTGGGTATAGCTAATCTAGAAAAAAAGGATTAGAGGTGACATGATAGCACTATTCCAATATTTGAGTGGCTGCCACAAGGGTGTCAATTTATTTTGCAGAGGGTGTCAATTTATTTTGCAGAGCACCAGAGGACAGGACAAAAAACAATGGATGAAAACTAATCAAGGAGAAAAGCAACCTGGAATTAAAGAGAACATTCCTAACTGAGAACAATTAACCAGCTGGCCTTCAGAAGTTGTGGGTGTTTCATCACTGGAGGTTTTTAAGAAGAGACTGGACAGCCACTTTTCTGAAATGGTATAGGGCAGAGGTCTTCAAACTTGGCCCTTTTATGACTTGTGGACTTCAACTCCCAGAATTCCCAGCCAGCGTGCCTGGTTGAGGAATTCTGGGAGTTGAAGTCCACAAGTCATAAAAGGGCCAAGTTTGAAGACCCCTGGTATAGGGTCTTCTGCTTGAGCAGGGGGTTGGATTAGAAGACTTCCAACGATCCTTCCATCTCTATTCTGAATTGAACTGAATTGAAAAAGTTGCATTCATGTTTTACCTACCCTTTAGCTATATTTCTAGGTATGTAACTAAAACAAAGCTAATGACAAAGAAATCCCTAAATACATCACAATTCAAATTCTGAGGCTGTTGCCCTCAGTAACTATTCAACTTTATCAATTATGTCTTCACTGAGGCATTTCTAACTGTCATTTCCTCTTGAGTGGTAGACACTTCTCCTTGACTTAAAGAGGAAGGAACATATTTCTCAGAATACAAGAGCATTTAATGAAATTGAGATATAGGTTGCATGTCTTAGAACAACTTGAAATCAGCAATACTTAAAATCTAGAAATACTTAATCTCTAAAGGATATTATTAATTAATGTATATATTAAATAAAATGCAGCAGAATCGTGCATTTTAATACCTTAATTTTTGAAACTTTTCATCTATCAATAGAAACATTTTTCAAACCTTGCCCTAGTTATTTTCCCTATTTTATAATTAAATCTATATGCTTTACCCAACATATTTATAAATCCCTTGATAGAGAAAATATAAATATTTGCTTACATGACCATGGGATACTACAACTGTCATAAATGTGAAAAACAGTAATAAGTCACTTTTTTTCAGTGAAACTAAGCACTTTGAAACTAAACAAACTGTTGTAAGTTGTAAGTTGAGGATTACCTGTATTTCATTTGCCCCTGAAAGCCTATAAAGAAGTGGCTGAATATATTCCAGCAAAAAGAATTGTATGTTCCATAGTTACAAGAGAAAAATATTTGCAAGTTTTTAATAGTGCTATCTTGTGCTATGAAAGCACTTTTATAGCCCCAAAATATCCCCAAAATGAAGTTGAATTGGGCCAAGTTTATATTTAAATGAGAGACAGCCAGGGATATTTGGGCTAAAGTCTAGACTAGAAAGTCAAAGAAAAATCCTGGAAGAAAACAATGGCAGATATTTTTATATTGCTACAAGAAAATGAGAGAAATGTGATCGTGAAGTCATAGGAAGTCAATTTCAATTTGAAGAAGACATCTTCTAAACTTATTAATGATGCTAAATCGAGAGCCAGTTTGGTGTAATGGTTAAGCTAGAAATCAGGAGACCATGATTTCTACTCCCACTTGAGGGTCAAAGCCAACTGGGTGATCTTGGGCTAGTCATTTTCTCTCAGTCCTAGGAAGGAGGCAAGGGCTTCTGAAAAACCATGTCAAGAAAACTGCAGGACTTGTCCAGAAATCTCCAAGAATTGAACAGAAGGAAAAAAAACGGAACTACTGGAAACATTTGTTAAAGAGTGCTATAGTTATACTCTGGAAAATACCACATTTTATATCAATGAGATACACCATAGCACCATGAGAACTTGAAGACAAGCTGCATTCCTGAAAAATTATTGTCCATTTGCTTAAACATTTTCAGTTCAGACACAACCCACCCACTCAATAAACAGTTATACTGTAGAAAGAGTTCTTACCATTAGAAAACGTATCCTAATTTCTTAATTAGCCAAAGTATACTTCCCATAATTTCCACCCATTAATATTATTAGCACTGCCATCCTTAGTGAAAATTATTGCAAAATTTAATTCAGTTCAGAATAGAAATGGAAGGGACCTTGGAAGTCTTCTAGTCCAACCCCCTGCTCAAGCAGGAGACCTTATACCATTTCAGACAAGTGGCTGTCCAGTCTGAACCATCAATATGGTTAGCTCTTGCTTACTCTATGTCAGGGGTTCCTAACCCCTGGGCCATAGCCCATTACCGGGCCTTGAGCCATTTGGAACTGGGCCAAGGAAGTGGTGGGTAAGCACGTATGCGCACACTCCATGTACATGAGTGCGCTTGTCCACTGCTCACGTGGAACCATCCCCTCTCCCCCCACCCTGGTCTGCAAAGCCAGAAAGATTGGGGAACTCTGCTCTATGTTATATACCTAAATTAGATCCCACACTGATTACAGATATGAGTTACTACCTTTAAGAATGCAAATTTTGTTTTAACTAAGAACTCATTAGATGTTCTTAAGCAGAATAGAGAACAATGTAAACATTGTAAAATGATACAGGAATGCCATGTATGAGATGAAAGGTAATGTCACACATATAATAACTTTTCATTATATATGAAGAGTTTGGTATAAGATGAGCAGCTATATAAATGTTTTACATAAATAAATATGAATAAGTATATAATATTTTTATTTGCCAAATTGCTTTTTTATGTATTTGCATGTTACACTTATAATGCATTTTATACTTGCATGTTACAGATTTTACAAAAAAAAGTATTTCATGGTAAAAACCCTGTTAATTAAACCCAAGTGCTAAACATATTTCATTCCTTTAGTCCTGGAAATCTTATGAGTACCCTTATAGAAAATACAGTGAAATTAACCATTATTGAATGAAGTTGTTATTGTTTATAATGTGTTAGAAGCTCTTTAGAAGAGGATAGATTGCAACTTACAATGGTAAAAAAAATTGTTTCACTATTATTTTATAGGCAGCTTTCTTATAGAAAATGGTTTGGTTATTGAACAGGTTTAGTATGATAGAATTTAAGTTACTCTTCTACAACATAGCTTGGCCATACTGTAATTCCCAGAATTCCCAACTATAGAAGTTAAAAATCGGAATTGAAATTATGGTAGTCTCAAGATAGCTAATCACTCACTCTAAAGATGATCCACAGTTGTCTTGTCTTCTGCTTGTAACAGTCTATAATGGCAAAATTCTATCTAAGATAGATAGATAATAGACAGACAGACAGACAAAACAATGCTCCAGAATAGGAAGTGAAGAAAATTTTTACTGTAAACAAAATGAATGTATTATGGCTGGGAAACAGTATCAATACTATTATTTTGCAAACTCTTTACATCTATTCCAAAGTGTCTTCCTAGATGTATCAGATTTGTCTTTACTGAGGCAAAACAAATATAAACTAAGAATATACCAACATTGCCATTCTGAAAGCAAACAATGCAATATTTAATGAATAAGTAAAGATTGATTAAAAAATAATTTAATATGACAAAGAGGTCTTATATAAACACATCCTGATTACTACCAATAGAAAAAAGTTTAAATGTTGCCTTCTGTTTTTACCATGATTGTAATGTGAAATTTCTGGCTGCCCAATCATGCAGGATTAAGTTAAATTATGAGTAATGGAAATAGGACGATTCCTAGACATTCCTCACTTTCTTGATGAGGCAGTATCCTCATTTGCAGGTCATTTAATGTTGTTATGTTTTAATTTAATTTTAGAGCAAGGGTGGCTACTCAAGTGCAAATGTTCCTGGTTAATTATATGGTGAAGTATATGGAATCAAGCTCTTTCCGGGAATTAATTCTTTAATACTTTGTTTTGCTCTTAATTTCTTCTCTGGCAGTTTTAGAGTTTTTATGATGCAATCGGAAATGGTGTTCTGGCAGAAACAATTATTTGTACTTTGGGTTTTCAGTAACTAATATTGACTTTCATAGTGGTGCCTAAATTGGTCCAAATGTCATACTGCCCAAGAGGGATTCCAGAAAAAAATTGTGTAAGATACTCTGTAGGAATATTATACAAAATGTGCATTCATTGCCTTTCTTCAACAACAAAGCTTTTTCTTGAACTGCACTGTATGAAATTGTTGGTCTCTTAGTAGAAACATGTAATATGTTCCTCAAATCAGATTGAGTACCAGACACTGGAATGTAGCTAATATGGCACATTTAAAAAATTGTAGGGTTGAGACATTAGCATCTATTCCAGGCAAATTGTTTGAAATTGTAATAAAGAAAAAATAAGCACATGAAGAACAAACTTCATAAAAGGAAACATGTATGAATTTTGCAAAGTTAAATCCTGCCTTAACCGATCTTCTAGACCAGACATGTCAAACACAAGGCCCGGGGGCCGGATGCGGCCCGTGAAGTGGTTTCATGTGGCCCACGAAGCCATCCTGGAAACAGTGAGGGAACGGCCCCAGCTGGCTTGACCCTGGCCCAGGCCAGCCGGGAGCCAATGTACAATTTTGTGGTGGCCATCTATGCTGAAATGCATTCAGTCTTAGCTCCACAAGGCCATCTGGAAACAGTGAAGAACCAGCCCCTGCTGCATCGGCCCCGCCCCCTGGGTGCATGCTGGGGAGGTGTCACCCTTTGTGAGGAATGATGAAATCGCCTGGAAGTGGCCAGCAAATGGCCCTCGCCTTCTTCACATATCCGGCTTGATGGGCTCCGGGGGATGGGTTTCGGCAGGCAGCGGGGCACTCTCCTCACAGTGAGGCTCCTCCAGTGGACCATGACTTGGCACTTGCCCTGGTCTCACCCACTTCTGCCAGAGACCCTCACATCTGTCCCACTCCTGCCCAGGCCCCCACAGGCCCCCTTGACGCAAACGATGTAGACCTGGCCACGCCCACCCAGTAGGCCACACCCACCTGGCCACCCAAGGGCAACCGCAATGCTGATGCAGCCCTCAATGAAAATGAGTTTGATATCCCTGTTCTAGACTTAGAGGGGTTTTTAAGAGTAGTAACAAGTATGTGGATGGAAATGATTCTGCCAGATTAAAATGATTCTTGACCTGATTCAGCAGGACTGGTCTAATGTAATTACGAACTGCATATGCATATGCAGTTGTAACACAGTAGCAAGTGTACTTTCTTTGAAAGCAGCAACACAATTGTTCATATGCAATCAGTTCATTGTATTTAAAAATCTGTACTATGTAACTGGAAATCCTTAGGGCTAAACATTTAATACTAATCTAGAAGCTTCTTTAGCCTCCACAGTAAACATACAAACAAGACAGATTATATAAACAAATAGAAAAACATATTTCAGCAGTTCCTATTAAACATTTCATAATATTTCCTAAACTTTGGCAACATAATGTCAGGAAAAAGATAATTATTTATGCATTTGTTTGTTTGTTTTCTATAGCTGCCCATCTTAGTCAATGACTCTAGGCAGCTTATAATTCAATTTTTCTATTAATTGTTTCCTTTGTTTTTGGAGAAACCTCTGGCTAGGAACAGTAAAGTTTGAGAAGTACTTTTATAAGTGGAAAAGAACTGGCAATATTTGGTCAAGTTCAACAGTTCTAGATATTTGTGTGCAAACTTCAGTGTAATAGAAACAGGATGTTCCAGGAAAGTTCTTTTTTTTTTTCCAGATGCATCAATCCAGTTATAGTCAGATAATTTTCTAAGAACCGTTTCTTCTTCTGGAAAATTCATTTCCATATAGCTGGTGGTGATTAGATCTTACTACTAAGCAGAGGAGGCATCTAGAATGCTATTGGAGGAATCTTATCGTTCAGTGGTAAAGTGTGTGTTTGAATCTATGCCATGGGACTTAGGTGACAAAAAGAAAATACTTTGCCATTTTTATTACCTCTGTTGGATTATGCCTTGACCCTTTTTAAGGCAACCTATTCCCTGTAGGGATGAGGAAGATTTGCAAGAACCCCTGAAGAGCCATTGGGAAAAATTCTCATGACTTTTGGCAGACAAATTCACTGAGATTCAAGCTAAAACTTGTTCTCCTTGATCTTTCAATGGTGTCATACCATCAGCCATAGTATCCTTCTGGATCAAAGGATTGGAGTGAGGGCAGCAGCCTTTGATGGTTCTCTGTTCTTCTAAGAAGTCAGAGTGGAGAGGAAAGAGAGATCTACTTAGAGATGTCTGTTCTGTGCACCACTACACTCTAGTATTCCACTTCTCCAGAAACTGCATGAAACGTCAGGAGAGGTCAACTGTCAGCATGGGATCAGGTATCTTCATTATGCTGATGATATCCAGTTATATATTTTGGCCTCCTAACAAAAATGCAGTAGATGCAATAGAAGTGCTGACCTGGGTGCTGTCAGATTTTGAATGAGGATGGGAAGAAACATGCTCAGATTCTCTCCAAGGCAGAATGGCTTTGAGTCCTGGACTATTGGCTTTAATGAAAATGGAACGTGCAAACTTTCTTTTGATCCCTCTAGAAGCATTTCTCAGGCAAGATGTTAGCAAAAAGAAAAGGCATGGGGAAGAAGCCAATCTCTAAACTAAGTTAAGTCTACAGAATACAGTATATCTCTAATTTAAAGTCAGTCTTAAAATGGAAACTATAGACCAGGAGGGTCAAACTGCCGGCCGGTGGGCTGGAGGCATCATAGCGAAACCGCGCCCACCCCATTGCCGGGCAATGGCAAAAAAGTCGTGATACGTCGCAACACGTCACCCCTGCTATAGACTGTCTGCATTATATGTGGTGTCTCTTTACATATGTGGTGTCTCTTTACATCAAATACTCAGAAAATGGTTGTTCTTCTAAACTCTGAAAGCACAAAACCATTTGTGGTGTCAAAATTGATATATGTCCTCTAATTTCTTTTTATAACAAAAAAAATTTAACTGCAAATTTCCTCCATTGATGTCATATGTTGCCCCTCTCCATTTTGAGTCCCATTCTGAATGTTCAAACTAACATTAGAACTGTTCTTCCCCTTCAGGATACTTTGTAGGCCACTCTAATATCTAATTGTTCTATGCCAGTGGTGGCAAACCTATGGCACAGGTGCCAGAGGCGGCACTCAGAGCCCTCTCTGTGGGCACGCGCGCCGTCGCCCCAGTCCTAGGCCTTCAGCTGGGTTTTATAAAACCTTTTCACTTTAGGCCTCCACCGCCGTGTACAAAAAAAAAGGTTCAATCAATCAGTCAATTTCAACTTCTCGCGGGGAAAAAAACAGATCTTGCAAAGTTGGAATTGATTGATTTAACTTTTTAGTCCCACCCAGTCTGCTGTTACCACGGCAGCCATGCCCACCCAATGGGCCACACCCACTTGGCACCCAACGATGCATAAGTGGGTTTTGGGTTGCAGTTTGGGCACTCGGTCTCTAAAAGGTTCGTCATCACTGTTCTATGCCTTATTTATAGAAGAGAGATGAAGATTATAGGAATTGTAGTTCAATTCATCTGGAGTTCAGCAAGTTAGGGAAGGTGACCAATCAGAATGTAAATATAATTTCTGCATTTTCTAGAAAAGATGGATTCCATTCTTTCTTGCTTTTAATTCATTACAGTTTTGCACTGTGATAGGCAATCAGACAACGACAGTGAGAGTGCATCGTATATATATTGAATATTATGAGTCCATGAAAAGCATATAATAAAAAAATTTAAAAAATGAAAGGATTAGCACTTAGCAAGACAAAAATCAAAACCTAGTGTACAATGGGTTAAGGCTGACAGTCAATTTTCAAATTTAATAAAATAATAATATTCCAAATACAAAAATGACCTTTCCTAACTCTCTTAAAATAAAACGTTAGGAACTGGTATGGCAGAAGTAATGAGCCTTTTGTGAATAGAGACAGAACTCTTATAAAGTATTATTATCTTCATTATCGTGGTTCTAGCCACTAGACCACCAAGGGGTACAAGACGTATGGCGTACTTCCTGAAACTTCCTGAACTTACAGTATATAACTGCAGTGTGGAAATCCAACTACAGTGGAACCAAGCTTTTCCCTTATTGTCACTATTTCATAAATGGAAATACTAGGCAGAAAGAACAATGTAATTAGAGGAAAAAGCCCTAAAGCTCCAGACAAACAACATTCACTTTCTATTCACTTTTCAGTCCTAAGTTTTTTTTTGAAAAGGCTATATGCATATATTTCTTTCTTGTATGAAATAACAGATATGATTTAGACTCTTAGAGTTGAAAGGACCATATTAGCCTAATACTGCCTAATACAAGTACTACTGACTAATACAAGTACCGTATTTTTCCATGTATAAGACGTTATTTTTTCCTGCAAACACCCTGTTCAAAAATCAGGTGCGTCTTATACAAGTGCAGCGTCTTATACACGGAAAAATAATGGTAACCTCCACAGCCCAGGGCATGCCTGTGTGGGTTGCCATGCCGCCTGGTGCAGGTGTCAAGGTCCTGTGGGCTTGCCACTAACGGGAGGGGGGAGGGGGCAAGATCGTCGGCTGGCCGAACTTCCAGATTTGCCGGCTCAGCTGTTCAGCGCGGAGAAACTTGCATGCCAGAGTGTCTTATACAAGAGTGCGTCTTATAGACAGAAAAATACGGTAGTTCTTGACTTACGACCACAATTAAGCCCAAAACTTTGGTTGCTAAGTGAAAGAGTTGTTAAAAGCATTTTGCCCCATTTTATGACTTTCTTGCCACAGTTGTTAAGTGAATCACTGCAGTTGTTAAGTGAGTAACAAGGTTGTTAACTGAATTTAGTTTCCCCATTGACTTGGCTTACCAGAAGATTGCAAAAGGTGATCACATGACCCTGGAACACTGCAACAGTCATAAATATGGACTAATTGCCAAGTACTTGAATTTTGATCATAAGACCATGGGGGTGTTGCAACGGCCCTAAGTCTGAAAAATGGCCATAAGTCACTTTTTTTTAATGCCATTGTAACTTTAAATGGTCACTAAACAAATGGTTGTAAGTCGAGCACTACCTGTAGTATAGAAAAAGAGCTCAAAGCATTTATGATATATGGCTATGCTGCCTTTGCTTGAATACATCCAGCAAAGGGAAATCCATAATCTAAATTGACTCCCTATTAAACTGCCCTATCTCTGAGAACACCTTCATAACATTCAATTGGAATTTTCTATCCTGTAACTTAGGACCATTATTCCATGTCATGGTGCTCTGAAAATATGTCCTGACTTTCTGTTGAGGTATCTCTTCTGGTAAATTGAATGGGTATTATTCCTAACTCCCACCAACATACACACAAGATATCATTTCTTTTGTTAATCTTACCTTTTGCTTCCATACAAAAAGCCAGTCCCAGTTCAGGGAGACTTATGAAAAGCAGCTAAAAAAATTGTGGGGAAGACAATTGTTGTGGAAATCTCTCTCTATTCTCATGTTTTGCAGCACTCAAAGTACTTGTAGAGATCAAAAGCCTTCAAGAGATAATCAGCTTCTCCCATAAAATTAAGTTTGTTATTAAGTAACCGCGCCCTTTCATAATATAACAAAGCTAAATTCTATATTCCACCCTATCTTTATTTAACTGACATCTGACTAATGCAGTGTTCTTGGAAAATTGAGTTATACAACAACAGCATAATGTCTCCTTCCTGTTCTCTTTACATAACACCCAGTGATTCGTTTCATCTCTGTCTCGAATACACACATAGAAAGTGCATGTTCTCAGAGTTATTAAACAACTAGCCCATTTTTTTTAAATCACTGATACAGATTCCAGAAGTTCTTCCAACAGTCTGTAAAGATGGTTAAGAATGGCTTCATCTGTTACTTCTCCCCTCCCTCCTCCATACTCACTACTATCCTTTTTAGTTAACAAGCAATCTTCATTTTTATTTCATGTAATCAAAGATACCGTATAGTAAAGCATTTTAATGTTTATTGTTTGGTCTCACATTCTGAGCTGAAAAATCAGGACATTTTTGTTGATAATGTGCAAACCAGACATTTCTACAATTGTTATGGGTGCTGCAGCTTATGAGTAAGCAAACATATTATGACATAAATGTCTATGGAGATTTTCAGTCATCTAGGTCAGTGATGGCGAACCTTTTAGAGGCCAAGTGCCCAAACTGCAACACATCGCCGGGTGCCAGGTGGGCGTGGGTGTGGTGGTCATGTCAGATTGGGTGGGAGTGGCCAAGGTGGGCATGATCACCTCGATGTTGTTCGTGGGGAGGGACACCTGTGGGGTCCAGGCAGGGTTGGGGGAGATCCAGGGGGTCTATGCCAGATGGGGCGGTGGGCAGGAGGCTTGTCCTGCGGGGTGAGGAGAGGCAAGGCAGGGCAGGGGTGCCATTGCCACAGGGCAAGGTGAGGCAGGGGCAGGGGCGGCTGCTGCCTGACACCATCGACTTCTGCACACAGAGGCCAGCGAGCGCATGGGTACTAGGATGCATCCAGCCATGTGGGATCTCGGCGAGTTAGTGGGCGGCTGGTTGAAGAGGGACAGTTGCCATCTCCAGGGCATGGCCTGTGTGCCCACAGAGAGGGCTCTGAGTGCCGCCTCTGGTACGCGTGCCATAGGTTCACCACCACTGATCTAGGCCATAGTTATCTAGGCCATAGTTATCGCAAAGGTGCTTTTTCACAAGGCAACTGGACTTTCTTGTTTTTCTTTGAAGACGTTTCACTTCTCAACCAAGAAACTTCTTCACCTCTGACTGGATGGTGGGAATGGAAGGATTTATACTTCTTGCAGACAGCTAGTCATTTGCATTCTTTTAGAGATTGGTTGAGGCCACCTGGAGGTTTATCTATGTCATCAGGGTCACTTGAGTAGTGCAAATGGAACTGCTGAAAGGACTGTGTTATAGACTGGAGAGAGAAGATGTCTATCCCTCCCCCTCTGTTGAGAGAGGGCTGTTCAATTTTGACATAGATGGCCTCTTTGACCCCTCTTTCAAATCAGCGGTCCTCTCTGTCCAAAATGTGGACTTTGCTGTCTTTGAAAGAGTGGCCTTTGTCTTTTACATACTGATGGACTGCTGAGTCTTGTCCTGATGGGTTTGTTCTTCTGTGTTGTGCCATGCGTTTATGAAGTGGTTGTTTTGTTTCCCCCAATGTACAGATTTGCACATGGCTCACTGCATTGTATTACATATACCACGTTGCTCAGTTTGTGTCTGGGTGTTTTATCCTTAGGATGGACAAGCTTCTGCCTTAGTGCATTCATGGGTTTGAAGTATGTACGTATGTTGTGTTGGATGAAGATCCTACTGAGCTTTTCCGATATTCCTGCAATGTATGGAATGACAACGTTGCTTCATTTATTGTTTTCTTCTTTGTCTGTTATGGAGGAGCGCCTGCTGGGTCTTTTTTGGTATTTAATGAAGGCCCACTTGGGATAGCCACACATTCTGAGGGCTTCCTTTATATGTTTTAGTTCTTTTTCTTTCCATCTTTGCTGGTAGGCAGGCCTTCAGCTTGGTGGTTTAGGGTTCTGATAACTCCCATTTTGTGCTACAGTGGATGGTGAGAATCAAAATGTAAATATTGATCCGTGTGTGTGTGGCTGTAAACTTTAATGTTAAGGCTTCTGGCTTCCTTAATGTGTACTGCACAGTTCAGGAAGGCCAGACTATTTTCCTTAACATCTTCCCATGTGAATTTGATGTATCTGTCCACAGTGTTGATGTGTTTGGTGAACGCTTCCAATTCCTGTGCTTTGATCTTGACTCAAGTATCGTCCACATACCTATACCAGTGAGTGGGTGGAATTCCTGTGAAGGAGTTTAGGGCTTTGGTTTCTCCCTCTTCCATGTAGAGATTGGCCACAATGGGGGACACATAGCGCAGCCGTGTTTTTGTCTGCAAAAACCTTCATTGTATGTAAAATAGGTATTGGTCAGGTAGTGGTCAGGAGTATAAATCCTTCCATTTCCCCACCATCCAGTCAGAGCTGAAGAAGCTTCTTGGATGAGAAGCTAAATGTCTTCAAAGAAAAACAAGAAAGTCTAGTTACCTCATGAAAAAGCACCTTTGGCATATCATGACATACTATTAGCTGGAAGAAAGAGAAGAAGGTAAAGATATAGCCATAAAATGTGTAACTGAAAGACTAGGAGCCCTGTTTGCTAACATGTGCTAACATAGATGCAAATTTGGAAGATCATTGAATGATTTAAAAATAAATACAGGACATCTCACTATAGAAACAGCCTGGGCACCAACAGAACAGCTTGGATACGTTCGGACAAATAAGATGGAACAGATAAGACTGAATAGTGCTCACATGCCTGCCACGATAGTTGGAAAATTCCCTAGGGCCAACCAACTCAAAGCAGCACTAAAATGTAAGTCTTAGAGAGTTAAGCTAGGTCGTGGGAAGATCCACTTTTCACAATATAGAGAAGGAAATTCAAGATGCAATATGCATTTAAGCTGGAAGTCACTATCACAAATTGTGATGGCTGCCAACTTGGACAGCTTTAAAAGGAGTTAGGCCAATTCATTACAATAAAGTATATAATTATGATAATTCAGTATTGCCTTTACTATCGTGGTTAGAATAAGTGGGACGTGCTCTGGATCACATATTTGCTAGCTGATTTCCCATCAGTAGTACATCTTGTTAGCTACTGTGGAAAACAGGGTGCTCAATTTTGATTAGATCCAGCAGAATTATTCTTACGTAATTCTTATGCAGCAGATTGCAGCCTCTTCATAAGTGTATCCATACATTCCATAAAATTTTAGCATATATGCTCTGCATTTTGTTGTTCATCAGAAAAGGTAATACTGTGTCGGAAATGGTATAGAGTACTGGATTTCTTGAACATCAATGTAAAATCATTCTGCTGGGGAAATGACTATATTGCAAAATACGAAAAATCGGAGGCTGATTTTGGATGCAGTCAAATTTTGTTCAGATTGCAAAAGCATTCAGGTGATTGATCAGTTTAGTAGCATATGGGGAGCATTGTAGTTACATTTATGGTTTGTAATAGAATGTAACAGAACTATGGATACATAGTTATAACAGTATAAATGTATAACAGTTCTGTTACAATTACTAGAAAAGTTGTCATTTTGTGACTACTGAAAATTCAAAGTGGTTAATATTGATTAAAGATAAATTTGCATCCTGCGGCTTGCCACAAGATTATTGCTATCAGTTGAGATATTCTGGTCCTCATGGAGGACCCTCACAGATCAACTTTTTTTATTCCTATAGGTTCCATGAGTATCCTTTATAGCAGGAAGGAAAATCTGGAGAGGGTAGTATGTTGTACTGTGTTATCTACTGTGGTTGATGAAGTCATTAGTGACACATCGCAATATTTGGCTTGTCCAGAATTAAGACTCCCTTCATACACACAGGGTAATCCAATTATGCAACATCTAGTGATTACTCATTCCAAAGATTTCAATTTTAGTTAGCAAGCAACAGCTTATACATAATTAAAGTAGCCCTCATTGGTCTATGAACCTCATGTCTGACCCAGCCTAAGAACAATATAATATAATCTAGCCAGTTCTTTATTTGCTTAAACGATATAGAAAAAAATCTTGTCACCCTACCCTAATGGACATAACCTGGAAGGTTTTAGGGCAGTGATGGCGAACCTTTTAGAGACCGAGTGCCCAAACTGCAACCCAAAACCCACTTATGCATCGTT
>NW_015386863.1:102200-108918 GCF_001527695.2 Protobothrops mucrosquamatus | reverse complement strand
TGTGGTTCATTGGTTGGGTGTGGTCCATTGACTGGGTGCGGCCAATTGGGGTGTGTGGGCCATTGGGTGGGTGTGGCTGTGGTGGTAAAGGCAGACTGGGTGGGACTAAAAAGTTCAATCAATTCCAACTTTGCAAGATCTTTTTTTTCCCCACGAGAAGTTGAAATTGACTGATTGATTGAATCTTTTTTTTTTTTTTTGCACATGGCAGCGGAGGCCTAAAGCGAAAAGGTTTTATAAAACCCAGCTGAAGGCCTAGGACTGGGGCGATGGTGTGCGTGCCCACAGAGAGGGCTCTGAGTGCCGCCTCTGGCACCCGTGCCATAGGTTCGCCACCACTGTTTTAGGGAATGGCTATCCTAACTCTCTTCCTCTTTCCACAATCCAGCTCCAGACTGTGCTGTCTCTTGTCTCAGCCTACTCTTTAGAATGAGTTCCCTCCTTTCTGGGAACCTGCTGCATTACTGGAAGGATATTAGACGGGGGAAGATTGATATAGGTTACAGTAAGATATTATCATCAATGCAATACCTTCAATAAATTGAGCAATAAATGACATAGCTTATATAATATTATAATGCTGAAAAATTAAATCACAATTATGTACTTGATCCAGAAGATCTTGAAAATTATCCTGGTAAAAAAGAAGGTAGCAACTTCTTCAGTATCCACCATGTACAACTTTAACATTCAAAGTAGCTACACAAGGCATTCCAAACAGGGATAGGCATCTTTGTGTCCCCCCCCCCCCAGATGTTTTGGATTATAACTCACACAATCCCTTGTCACTGGTTATTCTGGCTGGAGTTTATGGGAATCAAATCCCTACTTTGGAGAAGGGACACCAAGTTGCTTATTATTCCAGATTGTTGGGTTAAAGTAAGTCTGCTCAAAGTTGTGGACTTCAATCTGCAGAGGGCCTCCGGCTGCCCCACATCTGAATATCTGTTGTGAACTATATGTGATAGAATGTGCACCTGGAGAATCAGTGGATAGGAGATTTGACAACACAGACCTTTTCCCAGGAGGAAGCAGTAAATCTCATCAGAGAGAGGCCCAGATTAAGAGACTGTGCAGTCCCAAATTGGGTGGAGGGGGAAAGATTTTAGGGTAGCCACACCCTACAATTTCTCTGAGTACATCTATTAGATTAGAAGGTTATAGCTTTAGTTTGGCAAGATTTTGTAAGCAAATAAAGGATTGTGCTCAATTGGATGTTGCTCTGTCATCTTTGAGCTTGGGTCTGACGAAATATGTTTCATCCACGGTTGCCCGGTCATCAGATCTTGCATATCTCTGTCAAGGTACTCTTCCTTTCTGTCTATAAAGCCTCAACCTGGCAGCCATTTTGACAGATTGAACTGGAGCTGCCCAGAATTTGCTCTCAAAATTCTTTGGTCCAACGGTTGCTTCCTCCTACTCTAATTCAGTCTACAAATGAAGTTGATAATAGATGAACTTACAGACATTCTATGGCCATATAGGGCTGCAGGCTGGGTTGTTAATTAATATTGACTTGCATTTCACTGTGAAACTACAGTTTCCTTCAAGCAGTAAGTACTTTAAACAATTGAAGCTGACAATCCATAGCTGAAACCATAACCTGTGTGTTTTAACATCTGCCAGAATAATGGTCGGTTACAAGCTCATTTTAAAGTTAAAAACGTTTTCATTCCTTGTGATCCTGAAATGGGAGATATTATGCATTTCAGATTCACAAACTGATGGGAAAGCATTTTTTTGTATCCATTCGTTCTATTACAAACACCCTGTATTAATTAAATTGTAATTTACCCTAACACTTGAGGATAATTTTAGCATAAATCTCTGGAAATAATTGTGTCTTTTATTCCTTCAGTACCATTAAGTAAAAAAAGACTTGGGAATCTCTGTAGTGAATAGAAACTAACCTGTGAAAGTAGATGTGTTATCCTAATATTGTGATAAATGGACAAAATATAAATACCTCCTGGTGAAAATATCTCCTGATGTTTCTTTTACTGATGGATTGACAACACTTTCTGTTCCAAGAATATTTGCTCTAAGGAATTTGGTTGAATTGAGAAAAACATGGCAACATACAAAGTGATAGGAAATTTGGTTAAACTAAGATTTATTCTAAGGATTGTAGCAGATTTCTTTTTTTGCTTTATTTTTAACTCCATTGTCTGTAGTCCTGAATTTTTAAAATGTTGCACTATTTAGCCTGTATTTGGAATTATAGAGCTGATTCCTATTGCAGCTTACTTCATATTCGCCTAAACCAGTGGTGGCAAACCTATGGCACGCAAGCCAGAGGTGGCACTCAGAGCCCTCTCTGTGGGCAGGCTTGCCGTCGCCCTAGCAGAGTTTGCCAAAGTAGCGTTTGGAAGCGACGGGGCAGGAAGTGAGTGAGCAAGCTGCATTGGCCCCCCGGGGATGCCCCGGAGATGACGAGGGACTGCCTCCCTGCCGCCCTGGCCCCAGCCCCGCCCAGCCCGGCAGCCCCCAAGGCATGCGCATAGGAGGCAGTGAGCGCAGGGGGCCAACAGCACCCGGCAGCAGAGGCTGCGTAGCCTGCTGTGAATACCGGCCCGGCCCTCCAGCAACAGCACTGTGGTGGCACCAGCAGCACATGGAGTCAGGGGACAATGTGATGTGCACCTTTGGACATGCCTACTTCATCCTATCTCTTTTTGGTTGGAGAGCTAGTCACCACTGATCATCTCCTCAGCCCCCTTGAGGGTCTTGCTCTTGGCCCGCGTAAAGGTGGTAGAGCACGCCCAGGGCCAGCAGAGATTAGGGGGAGGCACACAATCCTAGCTGGGACTGGGGGGCCATGGGGCAGATGGGGATCCGGCTTTCCATGCTCGGGGAGGCCTTTGGCTTGTGGGTGTAGGCGTGATCTATACTACCTCTACTTGAGCTTGCTAGCCGGCCATTTCACTTCCTTTGTGCTGGGCGGGCCAGGCACTCCGGGTGGTGGCAGCAGCCTAATGGACCTGCGCAAGCTGCTGGTGGTGGCAGCCCGAGGCGGGGTCAAGGTGCATCGGGTCACCAGGGGAATAGGCTCCACGTATGGGCCAAGGGCAAGATCTGCGAGGGGGCTGAGGAGATGACCAGCAGTGACCTGCTCTCCAACCACAAGCAAAAACAGATGGGACAGAGTAGGCGCATCCGGCGATCTGCATCACGTGCCTCCCTCTCCCCTTCTCCGCCTGTTGCTGGAGGGCTGGCCCAGTATTGGCAGCAGGCTGCAGAGCCCCACAGTGCGCTGGCAGGCTGTGGCTGCTGACAGACACTGTCGGCCCTCATGCGCTTGCTGGCCTCTGTGTGTGGGGTGATGTCAGGCAGAAGCCACCCCGGCCCCTGCCTCGCCTTGCCTTGCCCCGTGGCAATAGCACCCCCAACCTGCACTCTGCCTCACCCCACAGGACGAGCCTCCTGCCCACTGCCCCACCCACCAGAGACCCTCTGGATCTCCCCCATCACAGGCATCCCCCCAGCAACATCGAGGTGGCCACGCCCACCCCAGCCACACTCATCCCATCTGCTGTGACCACGGCAGCCACGCCCACCCAGTGGGCCATGCCCACGCCCACTCTCCTGAGGGCACCACAATGCTGATGTGGCCCTGGCACTTTGCAATAAATAAGTGGGTTTTGGGTTGCAGTTTGGGCACTTGGTCTCTAAAAGGTTTGCCATCACTGGCCTAACCCAACTTGATGATAATGTTGATTGTCCTATTCATTGGATCTATATCCTGCTTTTTCTCCAGGAACTCATGGCAACATATACGCTACTCCCTTTTCCCATTCCCACCATCACCATCCCAACAAACTTTAATGGTAGGTAAACATGGCTGGTGCAAGGTCACTGCATGAGTTTCCCTGGCTAAGTGTGGATTTGAACTTGAGTCTCTCAGATCTTAGGCCAACCTTTTAACCATTTCAATGCATCAGCTCTCAAATTATGGGATTCAAAGTCCAAAGCATCAAGATATGTCTGGTTTATATTATATTGTCTACTCATTCCATCTCATTTAAAGAAACCTTGCTGTTTAATTTCAGCGTCTTTCCAGTTGACAGCCCAATATTCTAAAACTCTATCTCTAAATGGCAGCAAGTTTTCCAGTAGCTTCAGGAGCACATGGTTTTTCTTTTTTTTAAAAAAAAAATTATTAATTTTTTAAAATCACAAATCCTTAATATTTTATCAACAACATGTTGTCTGGGGAATGTTTAGCTTACTAATGTTAAACTCCTTTCGCTCTACCTCATTTTGTTAGCCATTGATAAAATGTATCCCATGTTCTAAAGCAGAGGTCCCCAAACCTTTGGGCACCAGGGACCAGGTTACATGGAGAGATGTTTTTCCGTAGACCGGAGGGGGCATGGTTTTGTGTGCTGCCTGCATCCTGCAGGTCAGACTTTCCTTGTTTGTGCGGACCGGTTGCTGGCATGCCACAGCCCGGTAGGGATCCAGAGACCGGGGGTTGGGGACCCCTGTTCTAAAGTATTCTGAGTCTTCTTTTTCTTTCATTTTCAGTGTAAGTCTGTCCATTTCTGCACAGTCCAAAATTTTCTTATCTCTTCCTCTGCTGGTAAATTCTTCATCTTTCCAATGTTGAGCAAATACAATTCTTGCTGCATGTTAGTACATGTAACATTATACACATTCTTTCTCATAATTTCCTACAATATACACATTCTTTCTCATAATTTCCTACAATTATACCTAACAAAAATAATTCTGGCTTAAAATCTATATTTTTTTATCATTTTCTATAACCATGTATGTATTCTTGACCTAAATCTTTTGGCTTTAGGGCATGTCCACCAAACATGATAGTATGTGCTTGGTTTTTGTCTACATTTCCAACAATTGCTAGACATATTTTTGTACATTTTTGCTAACCTCATAGGTGTTAAGTGCCATCTGTCAAACATTTTATATAGGTTTTCTTTGTAAGCCACCGCCTTTGTTATTTATTTATTTATTTCCCAAAGGCTTTGTCAGTTTTCTAATTCTATGTTATGCCCAAGGTTTTTTGCTCATATTATCATTGTTTCTTTAACTTGTTCCTTTTCCATCTTTAACTTAACATATACTTATACAGTTTCTTAATCAATTTTTCATCTGATGTCAATAGTATGTGGTCAAATTCTGTCTGTTCTTTATAAAATCCAGTTGTTTTAGCATCTTTTTCATACCTCTTTTGAATTTGCAGGTGTGGCCACCATGATAGATCAATCCCTGTTCCTCCAGTTCTTGTCTAGAGTTTAGCTTCCCTTCAATATTCAAAATGTCTTTATAAGTCACAATTGGGTAAAGAAACGCTTCCATTGTTGAAAGCCCGCCAGGTATTTTCATGTAAATTTTCGCTTTTACCTTTTCCCATTCTTATATAGTGGTTTTGAAGGTATCTATGTATTTTGTTCTTCCCATACCATAGGAAGGCATGCCATCCAAGTTGTAGATCATGCCCCTCTAGGTATAGTAATCTTTTATGTCTAACAGTTATCCATTCTTTTAACCATGTTAATACAAAAGCTTGATAATATAAAGTCCAATCTGGCAGCCCAAATCCTCCATTTTCTTTTGCTTCTTGTAGCATTTTCAATCTAATTCTGGCTTTTTTTTCCTTGCCAAATAAATGTCAAGATCAATGTATTTAATTCATCAAAGAATTTTTTTTCCAGTTTTATAGGTATTGTTTGAAATAAAAAGAGTAATTTTGGTAAGATATTCATCTTCACTGTTGCTATTCTCTCTAGCATTGAAAGTTGTAGATTTTTCCATTTTCCAAGTCTAGTTTTATTTGTTTTAATAATTTTACATAGTTGTCTTCTTTTATTGTTGCACATCTTGCTGTTGAATATATCCCCAAGTATTTAACTTTCTTAACTATTTGAAGATCTGTTTTTTTCTGACAGTTCATTTTTTGTTTATCTGTAAGGTTTTTGGCTATCACTCTATTTATTTTCAGTCCTGCCACTTCTCCAAATTTTTCTATCTTTTTCAGAACCTTGAGGCTTGTATAAAGTGGCTCTTCTAATATAAAAACCAAGTCATCTGCGAATGCTTGTAGTTTATATTTTTCATCTTTTATCTCCATTCCTTTAATTTCTGAGTGTTGCCTAATATTTCTATTCAATACTTCCAGTGTTAATATAAATAATAATGGGGATAATGGACATCCTTGTCTTGTGCCTTTTTTAATATTATTTCTTTCTGTAAAATCTCCATTTATGATTACTTTAGCTATTTCTGTATGATAAATTGTTTTAATTATATTTCTAAAATTTTCTCCAAAGTCCATTTCGTTTAGTTGTTGAATCATAAATTGCCAATTTAAATTATCAAAAGCCTTCTGTTCATCTAGAAATATTAGTGCCATCTGCTTCCCTGGGTGCATTTCATAGTATTCCAAAGTATCTAAAATCATCTTTAAATTATTTTTTATTTGTCTCTTAGGTAAAAATCCATTTTGGTCTGTATGTATAAATTCAATCAAAAGTCTCTTTAATCTTTCTGCTATTATTGAAGCAAAAATGTTATAGTCCATGATTAATAGGGATATTGGTTTATAATTCTTTATTTGTGTCAAGTCTGAATCTTCTTTGGATATTAAAGTAATGTTGGCTTCTACCTAAGTACCGTATATACTCGAGTATAAGCCGAGTTTTTCAGCCCATTTTTGGGGCTGAAAAATGCCCCCCTCGGCTTATACTCAAGT
>NW_015386863.1:96157-101115 GCF_001527695.2 Protobothrops mucrosquamatus | reverse complement strand
CCAGTTCTTTGTGGGAAAATCGGTCCCTCGGCTTATATTCGGGTCGACCTATACTCGAGTATATACGGTATTTGGTATTTTAGCTTCTAAAAGTACCTAATTACACAGTTCTTTCATTAATGGGCTTAATATATCTTGTAGGCATTTATAAAACTCTGCAGGTAGCCTATCTGGACCCAGGGTCTTACCATTTTTTTGCCATTTTATGGCCTCCTTTACCTCCATCATTGATATTTTTCATTTAGCATGTTTTGGATGTTCTCTGAAATTTTTGGTAAGTCAGCTTTTTTTATGTATTGCTTTATTTTGTCTTAAGAAGTTTCTTCTGTGTCGTAAAGTGTCTCGTAAAAGTCTTTGATTATTTTTTTAATTATGTCATTTTGGAATTGTAAATCGCCTTTTGAATCTTGCAATTTATTTATCAATTTTTTCTCTCTTTCTTTTTTCAATTTGTATGCTAACCACCTACCCAGTTTATTAGCATTTTCAAAAAAGTTTTGTTTTGCCCTTTTAATTTGTTGGGCCATGTTTTCAGCCTCTGCTAAGTTTACGTTTTATTATTTCCATTTGCTTTTTAAGAGTTTTCTTTTGTGGATCCCTTTGTAGTTCTGATTCCAATTTTATAAATTCCTCCTTTAACTTCGTTTGTTGTTGCTTTTTTTCTTTTATTCTTTTTCGCCATATAAGTTATAGCCAAACCTCTAAAGTATGCTTTAGCTGTATCCCACACATTTTGAAGTGATGTCTCTTCTTTTTTGTTTATTTTAAAGAAAAATTCCATTTCCTTTGTTGCTATTTGTATACATTCTTTCTCTTTCAGTAAAGATTGAGTCAGAGACCATCTTAGTTTTTTCTTAGCTCCTCTCCAAGTCATCTTTATCGAATTATGGTCTGTCCATATATTGGTTTCTATCTCGATCTCTTGTATAATCATGCTTAATTCAGGGGAGTACATGGCTTTTCTTAACAAAAGGAGTTTTTATATTATGTTTTGGATAGGATAAATCCTACAATTGAATCAGTTTGCTAGAGTGGTTAAGGCACCAGACTAGAAACCAGGAGTCTGTGAGTTCTTCAGGCATAAAGTCAGCCTAAAGAGAGAGCTAGTCTCTCTCTGTGTCAGCCCTAGAAAGAAGACAAGGGCAAACCACTTCTGAAAAACCCTGCCAAGAAAACTGCAGGGACTTGTCAAGGCAGTCACCGCGAGTTAAAAAAAAAAAACTGACTCAAAGACACCAAAATAAAAATATGGAGATTAATGTGTAAGCCTTGGCTATAGTAACAATTATTATTGTGATAGTGGATAAATTGTAATTTACATTAGAGATGCCTTTCATAGCTAGATCACTCCTGTTTTTTCTGTTGTTTCTCTTCTTATTTTGATGCTGAGGATAGAAAATAATTTAAATATATTCTACATTGCATGTATGTATGTATATATGCATCTACGTAGGTACACACACAAACACAGACACAGACACACACACACACACACACCTGTTGGCGAATGGTGAGTTCTTTTGTTAAGCCTGAATCAAAACCAATAAATGTGTTATCTTTTAATTATATATTATATTGGTTTTGATTCAGATTTAACAAAAAGAACCCACCTTTCACCAATAAATGCATACTACGGTGTGTCTGTCATTGCCTAACTGTTGTCTGAACAGCTCTGTCAAGTGGTGGGGTGGATATATAATGAGATTTTTGCTAATTCCATTTAAACTTGTAAATGTTATTCATTATCAAGCATAGCTGCTTCCCTTAGACATGCAATCACACTAACTCTGAATTATCCAGAGATGTACACTGTTCCCAGTGGATTTCTACATTGTACTATAAATACTTTTGATGTAGAAAGTGACGATCCAATCCAATTTGTTTATTTCACTGCACTGTGTGAAGTTAGAGTTCAGCAAAGGACAACATGCTGTTATAATTAAAGTTCTGTCTTCGTATCCATGCACATCTTTTTATAACTCAGTTGTATAAATAAATTCACTTTTGACTGAAACTCCTGATTCTCCACCCACCACAGAAAAGATTGCCTTTGCAAAATATACCCAAAATATAAAAATGGGGAATTATCTTTTAATACTGACATATGAATAGAACTGCCCAACCTGTCCTCTTACTGGTAAATCTGTATCATGCTAGCACATGAATAAACCCAGGATATCTAGAAAAATAGAGGATATGGGCAGGAATGGACAGCTATTTTATGCTCTGGAACTTTAATATGTGATCTTCAACTCTCAGAATTCCATCAGCATGTTGAAGTTAACACATCTTGTTGCCAATACTGCTGCAGGAGGTTCCTTCTTGCCTTCTTGGGTTCACCTTTGGTGACCATTGTTGTTGTTTTTTTATTCCGCTATTTTAAAAAAAAATATTTTAATGTGTTGTTAGATGCCCAGAGGAGTATCCATGTAGTCTAAATTGATGTACTAAATAAATATTTTAGCACATCCAAAAATATATGGTTTATATGTGATTCCTTTTTGCTATTTGTTTTCCATTTAAAATGGGCCCTGCCAAAGGACAGCACTTATCTACAGTACCCCCTTCTTGCTTGCAGCTGACTGTCAGTAGCTGTCTATCCCAACTTGCTGGTGTCAGGTATTAAATTTGTGGTTATTGTTATTTACTGAAGTTTTAATCCTAACGTGTAAGCCACCAGAATCACTTTGTGATTTGAGGCAGCATACAGATTGACAAATTAAAAAAGAGGGGAATAGAAGAAAACTACCAATATTTCCTAATATCTCTTCACAAAGAGAGAATGAAAATATTTAGCATAAGCTTCTCAGCCCAGTTCTAAATCCCGTCTCACAAACACGACACCTAATATTTATACAGTACTCCTTATGGCTCTTGTGGCCATCTGAAAAATGAACTACCGCCACTACTATACATCATTAGCCCTTCTCATCCTCTTCAGCAGCAATTGCCTATCTTCTAAAGCAAACTCTCTTTGTGAGAATGAGATCCTTTATCACTCACAATAACTAGCCAGGAGGCTTCTCACCACCACCACCCCAAAATCTGCTGGAGAAGAGTAGGTCCTGTACCAAGAGCTGAAACAGTGTACGCCTACAAGTTATCCTTTCTGTCCTCTCTTAACTGTTCCACTCTTCTAAAAGTGGCTTTGGCTCCATGCCAACAGTTCTGCACACACCTCTGGGTGTGAGTTTTATAGTATTTATACTCTGTCATTAACCACTTACGGCTGCTTATACAAGAAGTCTCTTAAAGTAAGAAATCCCATCTCTGAAAGAACATCTAACTTCCTAAGCATTTCCCCTGTCTTCTATAGCACTAGTTAAATATTAGTTTCTTTCTTTTCTTGAACCCCCAACACTTTTAGTGTCATGAATGCTCTGTGTCTTCAACAGGAGGAAGAGAGCAGAAAGTGGAACCTAAGCACTGTTTAGGCTCTGCTTCTTCAATTTCTACATAATCTTTTACTAAGTAGGTACATTGCTAAAAAAATTTTCCAAACATACTGAAACTTTTACAATACAAACAGGGACATCAGTATCCAAAACAACTATGTACTTAAAGCAACTTAGCCTTGTACATATTTAAAGGGGCCGGGCAAAGAATGTTTGATCTGATGCCATTTTGACCATAATTTCTCCAAAGGTGCCTCCTGAGTTGTATCTATGTCCCTCATTTCTAACAATCAAGCAACCACTTTGTTCTGCTTCTACCTGCTTTGGAAATTCAGCCTTCTTCTAAAGAACTTTCTTAGGACAAAGGATGAAGAGAAGGCTTCCCTGCAGTTCTAGCTGAGCGGGCCTCCTAAGCTGGTGGCTCAAGCCTTTCCACCTTTTTCCTGCTTTAGTTGTCCAAAGCTTCTAGTCATCCTGGGAGATGTCACCCACTTTTCCCGTCCAGCTCCACTTTAACAAGGCTTTTTGCAGTGGGTGCTAGAAGGGGGTGTCTGGGCAGGTGAGGAATGCTTTCGGCTCTGCTACACTTGGCTAGCTTCCTTCTGATTAGATGGGCTGTCTGGCTTTTGTTAAACCCTTATCTGGCAGGAGATGGGATGCTTGTGGAGATTTATTTCATTGTTATCCCATGTAGTTCATGGTATCCTGGTCTTACCTAATTTATGTCCATATGGGAAGTTTCTGTGATCATCATGGGATGGAGGAATCTTCCCAGACTAGGTTGGTAGCTTGCAGCTTAGCCTTGGTTTATTACATAATTTCCTTACTTAAATTTTGGGGGCACAACAGCTGTTTGATGGCTGTTTGTTGACATTTAGGAGCACATGCAAGTCTTTGAATCTCTTTGTATCTCTTTCATTTTCCACTCCATTTTTGCTTTGTTGGAAGTATATCTGTAAGAATCATATTTGGAGGGGAATGGCTTGCAGATTGTAGGTATTAGGGAGTTTTGAACATTGGTTCAGCATTGTTTTTTAGATGTGTATGGGACTTTTTCAGCCATTTCTCTGTTCAGGTCTAAGATGACTGAGTTTAAGTGTCCCCATAGCACAATGTAGTGCTGTGTAGTTAGTGTAACCTTGTTCTTGACTTGGTTTAATCAATTGTAGTTTTATTAAGTTGGTTGACTTGATCAGTTAAGCCAGGCATGTCCAAAGTCCGGCCCGCGGGCCATTTGCGGCCCGCGGCCCGGTTTAATCCGGCCCTCGAACAGCCCTCCCTGCGGTATGTAAATGCGGCCCTCCCACGGCCCTCCGGCAAGTCCCATGAGAGAGAGAGAGAGAGAGAGACACAGACAGACAGACAGACAGACAGACAGACAGACAGACAGAGACAGAGGCACTTGCACTTCTGTCTCTCTCTCTCTCTCATGGGACTTGCCCCCTCGCAGGGCTCCTCATTGGCCCTGCGCCCGGGTGTCCCGCCCCCTGGGAGAAGGGCGGCCAGGAAGTCCCTTTCCCGGGCTGGCCCCATCCCAGGCGCACGTGGCTGGGGAGCCATGCG
>NW_015386863.1:94776-95886 GCF_001527695.2 Protobothrops mucrosquamatus | reverse complement strand
CCCCCCCCCCGGCTTACTTGTTCCAGTCTCGGCTGGGGCATTGCTTCCTGGGCCGCTCCCTGGGCAGCCAAACCAGCCACATGTCTCCCCGTGCTGGGCGGCAGTCATGGCTGGTGCGGCGGCCAGCGGGAGCATCGCTCCCCGGGAAGCCGAACTGGCCACATTTTTCCCCAGCCCGGGCCGGACGGCAGTCAGGCATGAAGCTCGCCTGGCTGCCGCAGGGCTCTCCGCCGCCCGGCCCCACCTCGGCCCCATCGGTGGCACCTTCCTTGGGCACTTTCAGGGAGCCGCCGCTGCTGCCCTCGTTGCTGCAGGAGAAGCGGCGGGGGCGGCGGCCGGGCCAGGGGCGGCGACGGGGACCCCGACGATGCTGCAGTGGCTGCCGCCAGAGCTGCTGCCTCCCGTCCTGCTCCCCCTCCCTGCCCGTTTGGCTGAGGACGCAATGGGGCCACCACCACTGGAGCTGCTGCCTCCCGTCCTGTTCCCCCTCCCTGCCCCCCTCCCTGCTTGTTCGGCTGAAGAAGCGATGGGGGGGGCGGCCGGGAGCTTCTACCTTCCGTCCTGCTCTCCCCGCCCGTTCAGCGCCATCTGCCTTTCATTCTCTCTCTCTCTCTCTCCTAACCTGGAGGGAGAGGGAGAGAGAGAAAGAGGAAAGAAAGAGAAGAGAAAGAGAGGAGACAGGGAAAGAGAAAAAGTGGAAAGAGAAAGAGGAAAGAGAAAGAGGGGAAAGAGAGAGAGAAAGTTAGAGGAAAGAGGAAGAGAAGAGAAAGAGGAAAAAAAGAAAAAGAGAAAAGAGAGAAAAAGAGAAAAAGGAAAGAGAGAAAGAGAAGAGAAATAGAGGAAAGAGGAAAGAGGGAAAAAGAAAGAGGAAAGAAAGAGAGAAAGAAAGGAAAGACAGAAAGAGGAAAGAAAAAGAGGAAAGAGAAAGAGAAGAAAAGAGGAGAAAGAGAGGAAAGAGAGAAAGTTAGAGGAAAGAGAAAGAGGAGAGGAAAGAAAGGAAAGAGAGGAAAGGAAGAGAAAGGAAGAGAGGAAAGAGAAAGAGAAGAGAGGAAAGAGAGAGGGAAAGAGAAAGAGAGAGGGAAAGAGAGAGAGGAAAGAAAGAAAAAGAGG
>NW_015386863.1:22201-94418 GCF_001527695.2 Protobothrops mucrosquamatus | reverse complement strand
AGAGAGAGAGGGGAGAGGAAAGGGAAAGGAAAGAGAGAGAGAGAGAAAGAGGAAAGAGAGGGAGAGGAAAGAGGCATACAATAATTCATTTGCATTTAATTGTAATGGTTCAAAGAATGTTTGGAAAAATGTTCGGCCCTCCAGCACGTTCACTTCATCCAATCTGGCCCTCTTTGAAAAAAGTTTGGACACCCCTGAGTTAAGCAGTTATTCCGGTATTCCTGCAGCATGCTTAATCCCTCCAAACCCACTCCACCCCCACAAAAATTGACCAGTTGTGGAAATTGGACCGTGATCATAAAAGCTAGTATTACCAAGTTAGCCTCATTTTTTTGGGATTTCAATTTCCACCAGCCATACAATTTGAAGGAAGTCGAGTCCAGACTGTGGAAGGCACCAGTTTGGCATTCTGCTGCTAGCATTATTTGGCATTTTTCATATCTGGTTTATCTACTTCATGCACAGAAACAGCAGGTAGCCCATGTGTGCAGAGGGATCACTGATCTAATTCTCCCCTTTGGGGATCACCGCAGCAGCTTTCAATTTTTTTCCTCAGGTACCAGGAAAAAGCACCCCAAACACTGTGATTGTAAGGCTGAGATGAGGGACAATCCTAATGCTGCAATATGGTGGGAATTTTATGCTAATATTTAACACTATTTAAAACATCAATGGCAATATTTAAAATTGCAAGATTAGCATATATGCATTTGATGTACTCACTTCTATACTTCAAGTAATGGCTAAAAATTAACCGTGCATGCAATTGGAAGAAAAGAATGCTTTAAACATTTTTAGTATTTAAAAATATCATTTATTGTATTTTCTGTTTTAATAGATAGTCTCCCATTCATTTGCCCTTGTTCCAGAAATGGAGAGCATTGTGATCAACAAACCAGACATCACACACACACACATTCTGTCAGTTATTAAAGTATCTAAAATAAAACCAGACGTACAACAAATTCTGAAAAAAAAACATGAGAAGAAATGGACGCTGACTAAATATACCAAGCCACGTTGGATTGTTGAAGGAGTATACTGCTCCTTTTGTTTCAAGTTGTATCTAGGACAGTTTCAGATATACTGGGAATATACCACCCAGAATTCTCCACCAGCAGGGCCAATTATAATTCAGGATGTTGTAGTCCCCCATCTGAAGAGTGCCAGGTTAGAAAAGACTGCCCTAGAATTTTATCCCTTCCTGGAGCTCACACAGGTAGCAGAGGTATTCACTGTTGAACTATAAAACCATGAAAATATGTATAACTCTCCTGAGGATTTGACATATAATGAAGGACAGTCTTTTGACAACACAAATTTTCCATCCTCAGCTACTGTTATTGTAAGACAGAGGAAGGAATGGAAGGCAGAATTAATGCCAATAATTCTTTCTTACCCTTATACAAACAACAATGTAGTGTCTTAGCTTCCTACCTAACAAATATAAGGTGCATCAGAGCAATTGGAAAAGATGGAAGCTGGAGTGACACTTAATTCCTGCTATCTTCTCTGTCCATGGAGGAGCATCAGAATGAAAGTGGGCAAGTACTCAGAAAAATGGTGGTAAATAATCTATCGGTATTGTGTTCTCCCTGAAGCTCCTTTGTGCTAATACAGCAATAATGTGAGTTAATATTTCAGCTAACAAGTTGACACCAATATGGTAATAGGAGAAAAATGGCCTGATTCCTGAATTTTCCCTCCCAAAAGATATAAAAATGCTACAGAAATGAACTTTATACAAAGTTCAGGATGTGACCATTTCTCCAAGGACAATGCTATGCTTCATAGGACAGATATATAGGCATCTTCACTGTGTAATTTTAACAAAACATCATTTGGATTTAATTGATTCAAATTAGGAATAGCCTCTTCAAAAAGGGAAAGAAAAGCGGACTTACTAATCCAAGCTCAATAACTTTGAATAAGCAAGTTTTTTCTTTATCAACTTAATGGGAACCCCGAAGACTGGATGTTGACTGTAACTAGAATCAAACTTTTATACACTTCCAATATATTTATCTTATATTTGAGTATGAAGATATCAAGACAGATTATAGAGTAGCCAATGGCCAGAAGACTTCATTCAAGTCCATAATGAACTACTGCAAGACTGTCTCACATAGTTAAGGTTTGAGCCCATGTTTAAAAAATTTGCTTGCAAAAGTAAAAGGATATTCAATCTATATGTACTCAGAAATAGCAAAAAAAGAGAGAGTACCATGGGAATAAATAATACAGTTCTGAGGCCTGAACATTCCTTGCACCAGTTGTGACTGCCCAATTCAAGTAGTCTGCACATGCCAAGAGTCCTTCCTTTCTGCAGAGAAAAAAGAGAATCGTCTTGAGCTTTTAGCCTTGGATTTGTGTACCTTGTGCATACTGCCTCCTCCATGGCATAAGAATGAAATTAGGTAACTGAGAAAAATAAGGGAGAGGATGATGGGAAAAACAGTCTCTTCCTTTGGCAATTTAATATACTGTGCCCACTTAAGAACATAACCTCATCAATGAGTCAAAGTCAATCTGTTGCCAGAATGGGATGTTTTCCCGCGTTATTTCGGTTGCTTGTCCCAGTCAGACTGGCTGCCTTTAAAGTTGAAAAGGGTACTGCTTCAAATAGTCCTTCATTCTCTTTGGTAGAGGCAATTGGTCTGTCTCTCCAGTGCTTCGATTGATCTGTAGTCGGCAGAGGTGCTGCAGGCTGGGGGCAATGTCCTTGCGGCCGAGCGGCTGGATGAGCTTCAGATGTACTGCCGATGCTATCATCTCCTTTTGTGGGGGAGGCAAAGGCATGGGAGGCGGGTAGGGAGCATCGCTCTTGCTCTCTACAGTACAAGAAAGAACATAATGCTGGATGAGGCTAACCACATCCGGGAAGGCCAAAACCCGAGGTTTGGAGAGGCAATTGGAATCTAACTGGAACTTGCTATCGGCGTATTCAATGCGTACATTGGTAGGACCTCTGTTGGTCTTTACGGATAGTGTGAACAAGTAGCTGGGATGAGCACTGTCCCGTACCAGAAAAGTCCCCTCCGGCATCTTCTGGAGCTGCTGCTTGGCTTCATTGGCTGTAATGGAACCCCAATACCAGCCTGGAAGAGAATCCCAGAAAAGACATGGATAAGAAGGACAAACTATTCATTTTAAAAAAAACAGGAAAAGAAACATTTATTGGTTCATTTTCTATTTTATTGACATATATGCATATACATATATTTGTGAACAAATAGTGGCATTTACTGTGCACTCCCTCCCGAAGTAGTACAATTTAGCCAGTATCATAATGGGAAGTATCACAGATTTTTGAAAAGGCATTTATGAAGTCAGCTTTGGGATGATATATTCAAGAAGCTGTGGAAGTGTCCCTGAGTCAAGTGGGGCTTGTTTGTGGACAAAGAGCTATGGAATTGCAGCCCCAGACAATTGCCGCTAACCATATTGGGGAGCCATTTTGCCTTTTTGGAATTCTGCTCTTTAAAATCCAGGCTGCCCTAAAGGAGATATAGAGGAACTGGGCACTTTAACAACATACAATAGGTTCTTATTCCAAGTATTGAAAGTATCGATTGGATCCTTACCAGATTCTCGCAGAAATGAAAATGTTCTGGCAATGCATAGCAGATCCTCCTCTGGGTCTCGTGTTTGAGGTGAGTTGCTTTCAAGCCTGGGCATTGCCAGGGGAGGGGCGGACTGTTCTTGGAAGGATGTGACTGATAGAGGCTGCATCATCTGTTCTGACACATTCACTGCAAGGCCTTCAACTGGCAGCCTCCGAAGTTTCTCCTCTGATACCAAAGGATAGGATCTGAAAAGAAGAGCATTTTGGATTATTCCTTTTCTGGCTGAAATGAATGCATCACTGAACACAACATCACATACCCGGGTCTGTACAGTTCATTTCCACAAATAAGACAGTTGTATTAATGGCAGTCACCAAAGCAAAGAAGATAACCGGGGTCAGGATTCTTTGCTGTTTTTATCCTTACATAAGTTCTTCCCTTATCAGACCTTTTATTTTAAAACAAGACGTGTTTTTCAATTTAGATAAAAATTAAAAAATCATCTTGATGCTTTGCAAGTACCACAAACAGATAAAGAAAAAACATAACATAGATTCTTGGAAAACACTCCACCTTTCCAGGGATTTTTTTTTAAAAAAAAAAACTCTTTGTTTCCTATATTTTAAGGTTACCAATCTTTAAAAGACCATCTTGCCTGAATCAGAAAATTGGTAAATTTATTTTTCACAATAATAAATGTAGGAACATGTGTGAGCCAGCCATGAAGTAAAAAAAATATCTCTATGCTAAACTATCATCCTATATTTTATATTATTCTGGTCTCCCTCTGTGCAGGGTTATGGATATGTCTCCAAAGGATGTCCCACTTAGCTCAATGTAACTTTCCATTGGACCTTTAATGATGTCACTAGCTTATTTGCAACTTTAAGATAATCCCCCAAATTTACTTTGGTGAGGAAATATAACATTATGATAGACATGCTGGTATTTGGAAAGATTCCCTCCAAAAATTAAAATATTAATTTTAATATTAAAATAAATGTGACTATTTAATAGAGTGTAAATGTACAGCAGATGAAATATGAATGTTGAAAGTCTCTCTCATGGGATGATCTGAAATGGCCATTTATAGGCCATTTATATAGTCCTCCTTTGTACGCTGATAGCCCTGTGGTGGCTCCAACTACATGACGAGCTGATCTCCTGTATCCCCCAATCCAGGTGACCACTGTCAATCCTCAGTAGTAACATCCAACCTTATAGAGTTGCCAGGAAGCAAATATTAGACAGTAGCATTTGACTCTCTTTGCGGCTGAATGCTTGACCATCTGATTTCAGAGAAACACATTGCCACATGGTGGCTTTTAAGGAACCACTTAAGCATTCCAAATTGTGTGAAACTGCTTTAGTGTATTAAAGAAGCATTTTGTTTACACTGTGCCAATCTGTAACTTTATCTAAGCTGTAACAGGATATTCTTGGAAACTATGAGTTTCAAAAGATTTTCACACGGTTGTATTTTTCTACTGGTGCTTTCTCTCCTATCTGATAAATGCATTAACAATTATTTCCAACTGCTCACAAGACTGGAAATATTTCAATAATAGAAATTTGATCATTCACCCCCTACCCCAGTTTACTTATCATTCATCCCTACACACATAACAGGCCCACAAGTAACAGTACTATACCTTTCTGCTTTGCTTATATAGTTTCTCTTTTGAATAGTTAAAACAATACTCCAGTACTGATTGTGTGCAATATGAATGTGTTACCAATGAAAGCAGGGGTTATTTCCTATCTTTCTTTTCCTTCAGCCTTTTCTTTCTTTGCAATTATTTCAGTTTAATACTCAAGTTCAACTATTAGTCAAGTAAAAGCAGACATAAAGTAAAACCATCCATTAGGAACTGAAAACTCTCTTATTAAGAAATTAAATTTTACCACTTCCTGACCAATAAGCATTCTGCATCTCCCTAAAATGGAAATGTATATGAGAACTCAAAAATCACTTCTATAAAACACTTCCTGGTGTCTAGCGAGAAAGGAGATGCAATAACAAATATGATTAAAAATCAACCTCTAGATAAAATCTGGAATAATTTAAATGCTACATTGAAATTCAACTTTTCTCCACAAACCTGATATAGATTCCTTTCCATGGAAGGAATGGTATCTTTATTCAGCATCCTAATTGGGTTAAATAAAATAACTTCTGCTGAGTCTGTTGCTGATTTTAGGGAAAGTGTCTACATTGACTTCAGCAATTAGGTTTTTATCTATCTATCTATCTATCTATCTATCTATCTATCTATCTATCTATCTATCTATTTATCTATCTATTTCTCTAAAGTGGGTGTGGTAACAGGTGAGAAAACATAACACTGGGAGGGTGGCTTTTAGGGGTTTTGTTTGTTTGTTTGTTTTGCAAATATACAGTAGGGATGAAAGGTTTCCAGACTATTTTTTCAGAAAGAATTAATTAATTAAGATTAATTAATCTTCAAATAGTCCTACTAAGGATAATTCATGAAGATCACTGCTTCTATTCCGAGGATCTTTGGGAATTTGGGATCTTTGACATTATGTTGGTGCTGTTGTTTTGCAGCAATCATGTTTTTACCTGAGCCTTTAAAACTTACCCCTTTTGTAACTGAGATAACATTTAACCTTTTCCTCTTATTAATCCTCTACAACACTTGAGTCTATTTCAGACTTCTTGACTTTTTTTGCTCATTATAGTCTCCATTTATTGCTGGTACTTTATATGTCTATATAAATATCTAAAGCTATACAAGTTACAAAGACACATCTGTCAATGAAATCTTCCTCCATTTTCTTAACATCTAATACTTCAGGAGCAGAAGAATCCTGAATCTGCTCTTATCAGTGGTTTTCCAGTGCCATTTGCTCCCCCTCCCCAACATGGCCTCAACATGTAGACCATTTAAAGTCACTGTTCTTTCCATCACTATTACCGCCCCGTAAATGAATGTTCATAATCATGACCAAATGGAAAATGAAGTAATTATACTGTCTCATTCTCACAATTAATGAGGCAAGTAGTGTGGTTGGCACTGGCAATCTTAGGGCTTCCTTGCCAAGAGGAGAAGAGGGCACATGCCACTGTAAACCATCTTATTTTTTAAAGTGAATAAATACTTGGCTGGGATTCTTTGAGCAAGAACCCTTCTGGGTAACTAGTGAGAGCTAAAAGCCTCTTGTTTGCTCATGTAACTGTCAAATGAGGGAGTTAAAAGCTGTATTACTCCTAAAACCAAACTAGTTACAAGTTCATTTTAATTATTTTTTGGGTGAGAGGCTTAAAGGAGATGTTTTTTATTTGTTTTCTTTGTTTTTAGGGTCTTGATATATATGCTGCAAGCAATGAACCCCTTGGGGTTCAATAGCTCCACAGTTTATAGAGGTTTTTTTTTTGTTTCCTTGGTGGGGGAAAGGAGTAGGAAAGGGAAACAGCAGATTTGTTCTTCATTAAATGGCAGGACGTAACAAAGTTGTGAGAGGGAAAATGTACATGTGAGAATTAGCAGAAGCATCCACTGAGAATATGAAAGAGACTGCCAAGTTGTAGGTTAGGAAACATCATAGAGTGAATGCAACTATATGACACAGTGGCTCTTAATACTGAATTATGCGCCCAGAGTAAGAGAACCTTCCAGGGGAAGGCTCCACAGCAGCCAAAACAGCTTCAGGACAAACTACTGAATAACAAACAGAACTGTCAATTTGAAGATTGACAGAACCAGAAAAGTGTGTACATCAGGGTGAAAAAGGGAGTCTGCTGCAGTGGGCAAAGTTGGCCTTTAAAATCTTCAAGTTCAAATCCCTGTGCAGTCAGGAAGTTTACTGGAGGTTACTAGGCCATTCTCATTTTCATTGTGATAAGATATTGGGCTTCTGTACTGTATGTCACTCTAGAACAGTGTTTCTCAATCTTGAAAACTTTTAAGATGTTTGGACTTCAATTCCCAGAATTCCACATTCAGCCATGTTGGTTGGGGAATTCTGTGAATTGAAATCTACACATCTTAAATGGCCAAAGTTGAGAAACCCTGCTCTAGTGAGTAAAATGTATCCAAAGAGATAAGTTAGCTCAAGAAGCAATTAAATGGTGAAGCAAGAGAGGGTCATACAGAAATCAGATATCTCCTTCTACTAACCTAACTACTACCACAATTAAAATGCAACTTTACAGTACATGCCTAAGTAAGCCTGATGTAATTCAGCACAGTGTTTCCAGGATAGTGTGTATAAATCTATAACTTTAATCCAGCATTAATTCAGAAACAGATATAGTATAAAAAGCATAACATGGATTCTAAACATAAAAAACAAATGTGATTGTAATATGTCTAATATAGTAATAAAACAAAAGTCCAAAGGAAAACTCCAATTTTTGTAACTTTTAAGAAATGAAAAATACTAATACCTTATTTAGAACAGCTTTAAATGGCCAACATCTTAATGCCTATAGGACATGCTTAGTAGTTTGTTGGCCTGCCCATATAAGATTCAAAGAAACAATGTAATCATTTTGCATTATAAATGACCCAAGAAACAATAAATGTTAGGTTGGGTAAACATATAAATACACAAGATTTGTTATTAGAAACATGTATAATAATAAGAGAAGAACTTGAAGAAGATTAAACTGAAGGCAAAAAAAACCCCCAATTGTCTAATGCGTATTCCTCTAAGGGCAGCATTTCTGTACACGCTCATCTCATTTACAAGTCAGTTCAATGGCCTTGACTTCTGAATAGTCACACTGAAACAAACATGTAATGCCCTTGCTTAGCATCCTATGTTTAACCTCTCTCACACATATGCACATACACCTAATATCCACTGTCATAATCTGTATAGGTTTATTCTATCACAACGAATAACATAATCAGAACAGACCTGGAAGGGATCTTGGAGTTTTTCTAGTCCAACCCCCTGCTCAAGCAGGAGACCTTGTACCATTTCATGTGGCTGTCCTGTCTTTTCTCAAACCCCCCCCCCCCCATGGATGGAGCACCTACAACTTCTAAAGGAAGGCCAACTGTTCCACTGGTTAATTATCCTCAACATATTGAGTTGGCACTTCAACTCAGGTATTCTCTGCTATACAAAGCAAAGTGCTCTGACCCAGATCAGATCTGGATTTCTCCGTTTCTTGATGGCTGCTCCACCTTTTTTCATTTTAGTTGGATTTAAAGACATTTCGCTTTGGAAGATATATTTCTTTATAACTATATAACAAATGCTCACTTTCAGAGACCTCTAAATGGGGTGGAGTACATAATTAATCACTACTGCGCTTTGCTTTAAATGAAAAAGCACAGAAAAATGTGAAGACTTTTGATAGGTTAGAAATGACCTTCGTGGAGGCCACGGATTTTGAGTGGAAGCCCATAATTTTACACACACACACGCACACACACAAAAAAAAAAACCAGGGCAGGAGAATCCATTTGCTATCCTTTCCTTGTGGTTGTAATAGTAAAATTCTAGGGAGCTGGAGTAAACTGTCACTGAAAGCTGGACTGGCTTCAGAGCAAGCTTTTAGAGGAGCCCACCTGTGTTTTTTTTAAAAAAGTCGTGGTTTGTAAAGAAACTTACCCTTGAACGCAGAGGATCATGTCACTCCAGGACCCAGGAAAGAGCATCAAGTCCACCGAGAAATGGGGTAAAGCCGCGCTTCTTCTTTGTTCCCAAACCGAAAACCTGCCACAGTCCGTCCGCAAGTTAGCAGAAATCCAGAAGTGTCCCAACAAGGTTTCTGAAATGCACTGAAGAATCGCCTACACAAAATAAGCTGCAGGTAGTCCCAGGGAAATCTTTCCCGCATCAAGTTACGCGAAAAAAAATGCGTGGGATCGCAGCTCTTTTCCAGTGAACTCCGGCTGAGTTTTAAAAGATGGCAATCAAAAAAACAAATATTAAAAATTACGTTTACTTTAGAAACAAATCTCCTCCTTCTCGGTGGCGCGGAAAGTCGCCTCGAATAAAAAACGAGAATAAAAAAATGATAATAAATACCTGCCTGAATAAATAACCTCTCCCCGCCTAAAAGTTCGGGGAGAAGAAGAGAGCGGACCAAGCAGCCGTTGTGCCTTCGACGCCGGCTCTTGAAGAAATGAGGATCGCGGGGAGCCGAAGGGGGGAAACCACTACTCAGTAATCTTTTGTTTGCGCCCTTTTAATCTATTCCAGGAAGTGGTGGATTCCTGGAATTGTATTGTATTCACATCACTCTTCCGACAGGCACAAAAAAAGAAAGGAAAGTATAAATAGAAGGGGCCGTTCCAGGTACCTTCATCTCAGGCTTGCGGTCTCCTAAGGTCAGAAATAACCCCGCCTCAAAAACACGAGTGGAAAGAGAAGCGTATTAAGAGATCTGCGCCGAATGGTTTGAAAACTTGCGTGTTTTCATTTTTAATTCAGCGCTGCCTCCGGCCGCTCTCGCAGTTCAAGGAAATACCTTTGATAGATTTCCAAGAACTTTCCAGGAAAGCGGGGCGGGCTTTCCCAACCTCTGCCAATCCGAGTGAAGGAGGGCAGGGCCTGACGCCCGGAGCCCCGCCAATCGGGGGCGGATGACGCGCGATGCTGCAGTTATCCAGGCCCAGTAGGGTTAGTCAGAAACCCGCAGGCTGGTGCTGGGTCCCAGGAAAGGGCGGGGCGGGGCGAGCTGAAATCAGCAGAAAGCCTCGAGGTCGCCATGCGGCCGGCGAGTTGGTTGCTTGAGCTCCCAGGCGAGTCTCCTGCGCCCGCCGCCCGACGGCCAAATCTGATCTGAGGGCGACAGCGGAGCCGAGCACCGCCTGCCTTGACAGGCAGGAGAACAAAGGCTGCTTTCTTTAGGCTGGCAGTCTTTCTCCACCTCTGCAAACTTTTCTTAGCAGGCATGAGTTTTTGGCACCCATTTTTCTCAGTTGAACGAATGAACGCCAAACCTTCTGGAGGAAATGGAGACGTTGCAGCGAAGAGATGCTGGTGAAAAAAGACACACACACCCCTTTCCTTTCCGAAGGCATAAACTGCACACCCTTCTCTTTAGGGAATACACACAGAGTTTATTTTCATTTATCCTTTCATCTTTAAACAATGAAAAGCCAGGAAGGAGTGAACATGCTAGAATAATTCGGTAGCTCGTATAAATGAAAATGAATGGAATGTATTAAGAACTACTGAGAAAAACGATTAGGAAGGATAGCCCTACCTTTCTAAGTTATATAGGAGGTCATTCACAGCAGAATCCTAAGGCTATTTTATCTCCAATTCAATATGGTGCACCACAGGACAACAAGTATATGTATTTTACTGTGCAATTTGAGGACAATTGGTTGTCAGTCAAAATATGCTAGCTAGCCTATTTCTTCCCAATCCAATTACTTCCTGCATCACAAGGCAGGATTCTCAAAGGATTCGTCCAGTTTCCTAGCTGGATTTTAGGCAATATATTTTTTCCTCCCAGAGCATACTAAAAACCACAAGAATCTCCTCTCGGCTCCACTTCAAGGTTCAAGGCCACAGTTCTTAATATATTTTTTTTATTCGTTACAAATTGAATGGGATTGTAATTTCTCATTCAATTCAGGAAACAAGCCATTATGGTAGTTTTGGGCATATCCTGGGGGTAATGCTAAAGGATTGTTGCCATTAAAACTCTGTCAAGACTCTTGTATGGGTTTTGAAGGGGGGGGAGGATTGTGACAATATTCAAAACTGGGAAAAGGGGTGATTGAGTCCAAGTATTTCAGAATGGCTGTAGTATGTGATGGGTGCTTCAGAAATAGCTCTGTTGTACATTCTGTTCCATTAAGCAAAATGCTACTATGAATCGGACTGTGACATGTTGTTTTTTATGGGATTGTGAATTCCAGTCTCTCTGATGTGGAAGAGTTAGAGATTTATTCTAATATGTGTGATTAATATAATTAACAGTTCCTATACAGTAGAATTCTATTTTCCTTTTAATGTTAACTATTAACGTCAGTTGTCATGGATTCCAAGACAGTAGTCATTTCCAAATGTGTCTGTCATACACACCATAGGATCACACAAACAGACTACAATCTGAAACCTTGGAGATGATGGTAATAGTGATGTTTAAGTGTCCAGCACAGGTTGAGATCCAAATATTTCTGGGAACTGTCTATTTTATGGGTCCAGTTGCATTGAGCATGGATTCCACATGCATTTAAATTCCATAACTAGAAACGAAAGTTTGGAAGAAAAATTATTGAAAATCTTGTACAAGTAGATAAGGGAACTATGATTAATGAGTCCTATGAATGAGACAAGCTGTTGTATGTAAATGGAGCCTGAAATGCCTATAATTATGGATGTTTCTCTGACTCTATAATATATATTGTAAAGATGCACCACTTATATAGCTAGATGGGAACTAATGGCTGCGACTAATGCATATCATAGCCACTTAAATCCTAAAATCTTCTGGTCCTTATTTAACCTACCCTAGAAGATTACAACCCAGTTGACAGCAGTTGTCCAGTGTCCCCCTATTATTGAAATGTGGTCATTAGCTGTTTGCACCTTTACATTGATTTTGGACTTTAAGAAGAGTAGTATGAGTTAATGTTATCTGACTAGGTAAACAGCAGATATTCTCATAAACTAGAACAGAGATGACTTAGTTCAGCCAGATTGATCCTAAGAGATTAGTTGTTCAAATACAACAGTTTACTATTGAAGTCAAACCAGCAGCTTAGAAAATGTATGCAGGACATAAGAGAGCTTTACTATTTCCTGGAGCTCAATTTGGGGGCTCTTTTCCTTTAATGTCACTTAGATAGCGAATTAGCTTGTTTTTGTTTTTAATATTCACACAAAGAAAAATATCTGACTAATTAATTGGAAAAGGGTCTGTGTGAATTTAATTACAAGCTTTGCAACTCCAGTTTATTTGCAAGCTCAACATAGCTTCCAACCAGTTTTCATTTCAAAGTGGATATTTTAGTTTTAGACGTATTATGCGTTAGTGTTATGCTCATCCCAGTTAATTATGGACAGAAAAAAACATGTTGCCTTTATATATTTTCTAGGCATATGCCTAGAAATAAAAATCTGAAAAATGACTACAAATGGAGTATTTTTATAAATCTAGACATCGATACTGATTACAGTTGAAATCTTACCAGATCCAATGAAAACTCCTCAACTTTGGAGTTGATGTTATTATTTTCAGAGTTTTGAAACCTCCCACTGTCTGTTGGCTAATAATTAAAGAATGTAAGCTTTTGTGTTCATGAAGCAGAATGAAATGGCTATGTCAGATTTTGTAATAGATTTTAGTTCAATTCCATATATGATGCAATATGTGCAGTAAAGATGACCCAGATTGCCAGGTATAGTCTCATAACCTGATTATTTACTTATTACCTTTTCCAATTTGCTGTCTTCTTTTTCAAAATGAAAAAAGATCTGGCCTAATTTGGGATTATTTATTTTTATTTGCTGCTTTTGGGGCTACATTGCCTGATGAAATCAAAACTTAGAAAAGAATAAATCCTTCATATTTTGAATACATTACAATTGTGGTCAATAGTTCAAATAAATGTCATCAGAAAGAAATTTTATTATCAACCTTCTGAGAAGCTCAAAGTAGCATTGCTAGTTTGAAAAAAGCAGAGCTAAAGATAATTCTTAAACAATCCAGGATTTCAAAACAGTGTCACCACCTACTGGTCAAAGCGTAAAAGAAAGAGGTTTGCAACCTGTAATACTGTAAGTGGAGCTTTTTATTGTAGGATGTTTTGTTCTTTTGTTTCTTATCAATTTTGGCAATTAACTTTTGTTGCTAATTTACAAGTAGATAACTTGATCTTGATGGCCCTAATTGTCCCTGGCTTATTAAAATGTTGGAGGATTTTATTTAGGGTGATTTTAAAAATAATTTTAAATAGAGACACAGCTTCTAATATTCGGTTTTTTAATCTGGTTTTACAGGGGTTTGTATTTTTATGCTTTGTATTTGTACTGTTTTTAATACGCTGTGCACCGCCCTGAGTCCTGCGGGAGAAGGGCGGTATATAAATTAAATTATAATAATCCATTTTTCAATGCTTTCAATCTGTAATATTTCATTAAACCAAGTAGTCAATCTTTTATGGAAAGTCATCAGATGTTTAAGCCAAAATCCATGTAGTTCATCATTTCCTGATGCACTCTACTTAATATCTTTTGTTTGCTTTTTAATCATTTTTATGTGATGACCACATTATCTATTTTTACTGATCTAATGCATTTCTCAATCTCCATTATCCATGCTGATCTTTATTATTGGTTATCCTAGATAACACTCCAAAATTTTAATATTCTATCAGGGTTAAGTCTGTTTCTAGTATGTTCCAGCAATGTTTTATAAAACAAATGCTTTTTTTAAAAAAAACCTGCTGATTTTGTCAAATTGATTTTTTCTACCTTCATATCCTTTACTTTTTTTAAAAATAGCCATGACTCAAGGTTTTTTTTTAATTCTTCTGAGTCTTTTTTAAATTCTCTTTAAGTTATATCATTTTGGTAAACATTTTCATATTCATGCCTGCAAATTATTCAAATTGCTAACATCCATTTGTAAATTATTAATCTTCCTTTCCAATCCAATTTTCTATTTTGATCCTACATTTTGTTGCTTTTTACAGCCCTGTGTCTCAATCCTGATGTTACCTCTGCTGTTGTGTTATAAATTGATCCCTCCATATGTCACCTGAGCCATGAACTCATCCTAGGTCAGGGGTAGGCAACCTTGGCTCTTTTATGACTCGTGGACTTCAACTCCCAGAATTCCTGAGCCAGCCAAGCTGGCTCAGGAATTCTGGGAGTTGAAGTCCACGAGTCATAAAAGAGCCAAGGTTGCCTACCCCTGACCTAGGTATATGCTGAATTCTGACCTCTCTCCTTGCCCCTCCCCCCTCCACTTCTCTCATCTCTGAAGAAGGCTCTCCTCTCTGATTTGGATGAGGTAAAACTAGAGGTCTTCCCAGGTTACTGCTTTGGACTCTATGCCTGAGCAGTACAGGTAGTCCTCGACTTACAACAGTTCATTTAGTGACCAAAGTTACAGTGGCACTGAAAAAAGTGACTTATGACTGCTTTTCAAACTTATGACTGTTGCAGCACCCCCATGGTTACGTGATCAAAATTCAGATGCTTGACAACTGACACATATTTATGATGGTTGCAGTGTCCTGGAGTCATGTGATCACCTTCTTACAAGCAAAGTCAATGGGGAAGCCAGATTCACTTAACAACCATGTTACCAACTTAACTGCAGAGATTCATTTAACAACTGCGACAAGAAAGATCGTAAAACAAGGCCAAAATTAACTTAATAGATATTTCACCTAGCAAAAGAAATTTTGTGGTCGTTAAGTCGAGGACTACCTGTACCTTTTAACAGCACAATGTTATCAATTTCCTCCCAACTCAATCTTGTCAGTAACAAATTAAATTTGCTTAAATCTGTGTTAGATTAGTTTCCCCTCACATTTCTATATACTCCACAAGGAGGAATAGAAATGGAGAAGTGAATTCCTTTCAAGCCTCTATACCAGTGGTTCTCAACCTTTTTAATGCCGCAACCCCCAACCGGTCGTAAGTCGAGGACTAAACCGGTCGTAAGTCGAGGACTACCCAACCGGTCGTAAGTCGAGGACTTTCCCTGCCTGGGAGCGCTGCGCATGCGTGGTTCCGGCCCCTGCACCGGCCGAGGCGTAGCTGGCAAGCGGCAGAGACGGAGCAGGCCGACCACCAGCTGGCCTAGCTCAAGGGAGGTAAGGCACCCGCCGGAAAAGGGGAAAAAAATGGCAGACAGCCTTGCTTGGCGACCCCCGTGAAATGGTCGATCGACCCCAAATGGGGTCGCGACCCATAGGTTGAGAACCGCTGTTCTATACAGAATGCAGGATTTTGGCATGGTGAAAACAATATCTAATTGCAAGTAGTTATCCATATACATATCAGCCATAGGTTCTTACTCAGTCCATCGGCTTCAGTGATGGGGAAGAATGCCCATGAAGCAGGCAGGATGCAGTTTGTGGAGATGCTGGCAGCCAGGCACCCATCAGGAGAGAAGCAATGGCAGAGAGATGAGGAAGAGTCTGGGTGGAGGCAGGTTGAATGATGCCAAAGCAAAACATATACCAAGAGAGCACTTCATCGGAGAAACAGCAGCAGGAAGGCAAGGAAGAAGTACAAGGAGAAACCAGGCTTGTGCAGTGTGAAGCAGGTTGGGTATACTGTCAGGTTTGGTCAGCCTCTACGAGTCCTTCCATATTTTGTCTTACAATAAGTGCAATTCTAATATGATTGGATATTTTCATGCAGGAACATCTCAACAATGGAAAGACATTATTGCAATTGTTAAGAAAAGGTTGTAGACATAAATCAGCACTGAAGATTGCCTAGCGTGACTGAGAGTTCTTTTATAACTGATGTGTAGATGTCTTTAAGGAGGACAATTGCTAAGCAGTGATGGAAGCTTTTTTGTTTCTTTTATTACATACAGGTTTATTTACAGGAACGATTGAAAAAAAACAACAGTGTCCCCAAACTTTACATTTTGAAATTTTTTCTACTCTCTTCCAGAGTGCTATTTGCTAACTACCAGCCCCAAGTAGAATAAGTACCAAGTTCCCCCCCTTTCCTTCTCTTCCCCCCCCCCACCATGTTTCACTAAAAGAAATAAATAATGGTTTTTGGACCTTATCAACTATCCCTCTGCATGTTGTGTGACACACCTCACTCTGGGTCTTCTGCCCAGTCCTTCCCAGTGTGCAACTTCCCCAAAAGGTGCATCATCCATCTGTAGGGAGTCATGCCCCTCAGTCCCCTCCTGCCTTGGATTTGGGGTGAAACATATCCCTCTGTCTGGGCCTTGTCTTCTCTACCCCTGGGAAGCAGCCTTCCAGCATCTTCTCTCTCCTCTTGGTCCAGAAACTGGCATCTGTTCATTCAAATGGCCCAGAACACACACAGAACGATGTCTCTTTCTAGTTACCACAACCATGGTGTTTTCTGCCTCAAAGCAGTACAGGCTCAAACAAGGCATCCTTGCATCCCTCTCTCCCTCCCTCTCTCTCCCCTCCCCCTCTCTCCCTCTCCTTTTACCACTCAAATCATCATCAGTCCTTCAGCCCTTGAGGAGGTGATGTATTTAGATTTCAACACACCTACATCCTAGGTTGGGCCAATCAAAATGCTGCCTTCAACTGTCCCAAAACAGTACTGGTTAATAGTCTGGACAGCTTATTTGCCCTTGGGGCAGCATAACTGCATTTCAAGGCCATACCTCAGCCTGTTCTCCATCCTCCCTCCCTTTTTTTGGGGGGGGGGAAGTATTTTTTCTCTGCTGCTTCATACCAGCTCAGCATATCAGCTTAGACACAAAACCTTTATGCCACACATATATAAGTGCCCTATAAATTTTTTTTTTTAAAAAAAAGAAGGCAAGTTTAATAAATAATAAAAGCTCCCTTCAGGCTACCAGTATGACAAAAAAATAAATTGGGTTCGGTGCTGGGTACCATAATTAGGCAGCCCTATTATTTCATTAATATCAGCTCCCCTTCTTTGAACTATGTCCTTTGGATGGGATGAAGTTCTACTCCTTTGTAGGAGCAACAATTTTGTAATAACTCCTCTGCCTAGAAGTTCTCCCTGTGCAATTTACAAAAGAAGTCACTTTCTCAATAACAGTAATTTGGTACGGCACCAACTTAGAGCATTTCAATAGACTGCACGCAATACAAACATGGAAGACTGGTGTAGATTTTCACAACTAGAGAAATCTTAAATTCACAATTACATTCAAAATTAACAATTCTCTTGTAGCTACCTCTCTTTAAGTAGATAAAAAATGGTAGATAAAATTGAAGATCTCAGAAAATCAGATACAGTATAAATTTTCATTTGCAATATCACTATTATTGTCAGGAGTAGAAATGTTATATTTTGGATTTAAACAGAACTGCCTTCATGTATACTTCATGCAAGGCTTATTTTTTTAAAACGTGCTGATGCTTGAGGTTAATTTGATTACTTTCAATGTGCTGTTCCAACATTACTTAAATGTTTCTTACAAGCTTAAAGTACATTCTTGCTTCCTTTATTAGAGAATTAGGCACTTTATTTAACAGACTGTTAATATTTATTAACCAAAGGTTAATGAAAGTGTTCATGAAACACACTTCTATCTGAAAAAATTAAAAGAGCTACTGAAGTGCAGGAGTGTTATTTCTCTACCAGCAGCTTAGACTAAAAATAGATTGTGAATTTAAAAAACAATGATTAAAATGAAATTGTTTGTCCAGGAGGACTTGAGTTGAGTCAGCTTTTTAATCTTAAAAAGAGGTTTGCATGTATGTATTGATGCATTAGTATAATACAGAGCATTAATATAATACGTGCCTGGCTGAGGAATTCTGGGAGTTGAAGTCCATGAGTCATAAAAGGGCCGAGTTTGAAGACCCCTGGTATAATAGATTCAGTAGAGATTCTTGGGAAACCTTACCAAAAGAACAGCAGTTGTCCAGATGCTAAAGAGATTTATTTATCCATTCCATTTATAAGGCTGCTCGTCTCAAACAAGTGACTCTGGGTAGCTAACAACAATTAAAACCCAGCATAAAACAACAAAAATGGAAATAATATGCAGTCAGCAGCTGAGCTCTTTCTAAAAATCCCAATACAAATACTTCAATAACACTAATTCACAGGCTCCCACAGACACTCTTGACTCCAAGAGCAGGAATACATCCACAACTTCAGGGCCCAGAAAAGGTTAACCTAGCTGCCAATCTTATTTCCGGGGGAAGGATGTTCCATAGGACAGGTAGAAGGACAGAAAAAAAACTCTCTTTCCGGGTCTTGCCAGGTGACAACTTTAATGGTCAGCTCCATCCAACCCCCCACAACCTCCAGACACTGAGACAGATCCTCTACCACATCACTTGAACAGCCTGGGGTGGAGATATAAAGTTGGGCATTATTGAAATATTGATGAAATCTCATTCCATACTATTGGATTATCTCATCTAGCAACTTCATGCAGATGTTACACCGGAGTAGAGAGTATTGAATCCTACAGCACTCAGCAAAGCCACAGCCACTAGCAAGACCTTTATTCTGCTATCAACACTGTCTGGAATAATTGCTAAAGGGAAGAGAACTAGCTCTACATAATGCTGCTGGCTCTGAATCCCTGAAAGTTCCAAAATATACTATGATCAACAGAGTCGAGACTGGCTAAGAGATCAAGGAGAGCAAGGATGTGTGCAACATCCCACTCCTGTCAGAGATCATCTACAAGTGCAATCAATGCTGCTTTGGTCCCATGCTTAGGTTTGAAACGGTTAGGAAGATGACCTTGATAAAGATATGCAAGATCTAGTGAAGGGTGAAATGTATTTGAAGTTCACAATAGACAGATAACACTCAGAAGTGATTCAGACAGGCACCTTCCTAATTCACTGGAGGAGGTAATACTGTACAATCAAATCTGCAAGTTTCTGTTTCTATAACCAATAAGTATCTGTGGGGATTTTCAGTCATCCAGGTCACAATTCTCTCAAAGGTGCTTTTTCAAAATAAAATAAAATAAAATAAATAAAAGTTATTTTAGCCTTCCTGTGGAATTGGTGTGGTCTACCTAGTGAGGCTTCATTTTTCATTGTTGAACTCAAGGTTCCCAGCCTTCACTTTATTTCCTTTTACATGCACACAACACACAGTAGAATGAAGACTAAAAAGGACTGTAGTATTTTCATGAAACGGTAAGCATATATTTCCTTCTTCCTTGTTTCATGCTACTCTCTCCCTCCCTCCCTCTGTGTGTGTGTGTGTGTGTGCGCGCGCGCGCACGCACACACACACGCCTGACAGTTTTGCAGAAAGGATTAAATTCTGGAAAACAGGGACAATATTTCCAAAGCAATGTAGTCTGGAAAAGAAATAGACTGTTTTATTCTCGGAACAAGTTTTCTAACATTCCTCATTTCAATCATGAAATGTTTGCATATATTTCTCCCTAAGCAACATTCTGCCTTTCCTAATAGAGAATTTAACTCTTCTAAAACTGACAGAAGAACATATTCCTTAAAGCAAAAACTAATAATCAGGATTCTTTTGTCAATGCATCAAGGCCACACTCTCTATTCATTATGCATAGACTGGATTTTCTGGTTTAATTGTTTCTCAAGACTTACTGATAAAGTATAGTAATAAGCTGCTTATATGAATATGAGGGAAACAGATTTATGGTTTGGAAGTAGTACATTCAAGGTCTTTACCTAATTAAACTTTAATATTTAATTTCCATATTCATAAAAATGAAACGAAATGTTTGAATTTTGGGCGCTTCAGAACTTCAAAAAAGAAATATAAATAAATATAATTCTAATGAGTGAAGAGATCCCATGGCATTCTCAACTCCTATGGACTTATTGCCATGTCCTCTATCAGTCTCTTACAAGAACTGCACTACAGGTACAAAAGAAATTTAAAAGCATGTCTCTTTAGATCATAATAAATATATTTTTAAAGAAACAGATTTGTATTTGATACTTTAAGTATCTATAAGGAATATTCCTAGGAGATGCAGACTATATTGCCAAAAAGCTCTATTGTGAAGTGACTGGTTAATTGCTAGCGCAGAGGAATTTGTGATCTACAGTAATCGGGCTGGCCAAGAAATCATATCAATTTTAACTGGCTCAGGGAATTTTATTTTCATTGGGAAAAATCTATTAGCCATGTCATCAAAAGAACTGCCATGCTTGTGATCCAAAGTTAGACTGGATGATTTGCTACAGATCACAGATAAATCACGATGAAGACTGCAAACAGTGATCCAAAAGCTATCTTGTATTTTATTGTTCTAATTTCAATCAGATTTTTCCCCCAGTCTTTCCATTCTTGCCCATGTATTTTTCATATCTTGCCTGACCCCAGAAATCTGGAAATCTCCAAAATGTGATTTTTTTTCTTGAGATACATTGTCTTAATAAGGATTTGGAATTTACTTTATTCTATTTTCTTAATAAATTTGTAACCTGTTTTTCTGTATCTAGCAACACCCAAGATGACTTACAACAATAAAAATGTGTTTAAAAGATAAAATCAATGCAATTGAACTAAAAAAAATTGATAACACTATTATTGAAATGATGAACAATTAAACTCTTGGGAAAAGAGATTTTTTGTTATTTTGCTAAACACTTGGAAACAGGACCCAATCTGGCTCCTTGAGGGGTGCAAGCTATTTCCTGAGAATCGCACCATATTCCTCTTTTGCCAACAGCCAAGCTTCTGGCAAGACTAGCATCTTTGGAAGGACCTATCTTGGTGATCTATGCAACTAGGCAGTTCATAATAGGAGAAGCAGATTCTCTATCAGGCCCTCTGTCATTGGAGGCTTTAATTGCCACCACCAATCAGTTTAATAGCCAGGCAACTGTAGCCCACACTGTTCCTTAGTGAGCAAAGGTGTTATCCCTCTACTTTGTGCCAACCAGCAGGCTAACTGCCAGATTTTGCACGTAAGGATTGCTCACCGTTGTATATAATAAGATTTATACAATACTACATAATGTTCACATTTTTATTTTGTTTTTCAATTTTTAGTTCTCCTAGAGTAGGAAAAGGGGATCAGACAATGTAGCAACTTTGCTTCCCACAATCCTGTTCAGCCAGATTCTCTGGGTTATCTCCAATGGCATTATTTTACTAACACCACCCTTCTACCGCTTACAGAAGCAAGAGCAAATTTAAAACTAATTCCATGTTATGCATTGCAAGTGACTGCCTGGTGCCTTTACAATGACTTGTTCTAACTCAGCGGTTCTCAACCTATGGGTCGCGACACCATTTGGGGTCGATCGACCATTTCACGGGGGTCGCCAAGCAAGGCTGTCTGCCATTTTTTTCCCCTTTTCCGGCGGGTGCCTTACCTCCCTTGAGCTGGGCCAGCTGGTGGTTGGCCTGCTCCGTCTCTGCCGCTTGCCAGCTACGCCTCGGCCGGCGCAGGGGGCGGAACCACGCATGCGCGGCACTCCCGGGCAGGGAAAGTCCTCGACTTACGACCGGTGTAGTCCTCGACTTACGACCGGTTTAGTCCTCGACTTACGACCGGTTGGGGGTCGCGGCATTAAAAAGGTTGAGAACCACTGTTCTAACTGATCTGTTACTCTATATCAGGCCTTTTCAGGCAACAGAACCTGTTAGCTAAAAAATAATAATTCCCCAATGAAGCACTACCTTGGTCTGGTTGTAGGGCTTGCATGCTCTGAGGAGGATGAGAGTTATTCCAGAAGTTCAATCATACTGGGCAAATCTTATCAGAGGAGCCAGAGATAAATGCCTCTTCCATAAACAAGGAAACTTCTCAAATAGCAAAATAAAAGATCAGCTCCTAATTGACAAGATGATTTTGGAAAACCTGCAAGAGGAGGAAGACCAATTTGAATATAGCTTGGATTGATTACAAAAGGTATTCAACTCCCTACCGTGTGATTAGACAATCAAATGCCTAGAAATAACAGAAACATCAAAAGCTTTATGCAAAGATCAATGGCACAATGGAAGACACAGTTGCTGGTCAATGGTGATAGACTGGGAGAGATGAATATGAATAGAAAAATCTTCCAAGGAGACTCACTATTACCAATACTGTTTGACATTGTACTGATTCCTCTATCAACTCCACTGAACAAGTCTGGCTGTGATTATCAAACATCAAAAAATCTTGCAAGCTATCCCATCTCTATTGCATGGATGATTGAAGCGGTATGGAAAAATACCATCTGAAAGAGATTCACTGCTTAACACTGTCCATATATAAAACCTGGATATTGCAATGGAATTTGGACTGGATATCAATAGAAGAAAAATAGTGAAAATTGAAAGAATCAGGATGCCCTGAGGAAATAACACTAAGATGAAAATCGCTACAAATACCTGGGCTTCCTACAAGCTAATAACATGAAGCACACTGAGGTCAAGGAGAAGGTTTAGTAGTGAAGATCTTCATCATGAAAGTGAAGAAGTTCTTAAAGTCCAAACTCAATGGAGAAAATACCATCAAAGGAATTAACACCTGTGTAATTCCATCATTAAATACACAAATGGAATAGTGGGCTGGACTCAAGCAGAACTAGAACACCTGGCTAGGAAGATCGGAAAAATAATAACAATAACTGTCCCAAAGTCACCCAGCAGGCTTTCATGCCTAAAGCAGGACTAGAACTCAAGTCTTCTGATTTTTTTTTAATAAAGATTTTATTGATTTTCTTTTACATACATGTGTTAATTTTTCAGCCAATGAGCAGTCTGGGCTCAGCTATGCTAATACATATTCAATTCCTAATCCTTCATTCTCTCCTCTAGCCAACAATAAAATAAGTCCCAAGTTTGATAGTAATCTGTATCTTCTTTATCTTTCAATCTCATGGTTAATCTGTCCATCTCTGCGCATTCCAATATTTTTCTGATTATTTCTTCCTCTGATGGTAGTCCTTCATTCTTCCAATATTGCGCAAGTATTATTCTCGCTGCTGTGGTGACGTGTAAAATCAAATGTAGACTTTGCTTATTAATCTTTTCAGGCATTATACCTAGTAAGAAAATTTCAGGTTTAAAATCAACATATTCACCTAATATTTTTTCTAACCACGAATGTATCTTTTTCCAATAAGCCTTTGCTTTGCCACATGTCCACCAAATATGATAGTATGTGCCTGAATTGTGATTACATTTCCAATATCTATCTGACATATTTTTAAACATTTTTGCTAATCTTGCTGGCGGCAAGCGCCATCTATAAAACATTTTATATAAGTTTTCTTTATATGAAGTTGACATTGTTAATTTGTAATTTCTCTCCCATAGCTTTTGCCACTTCTCTAGTTCTATATTGTAGCCAAAGTTTTTCGCCCATCTTATCATTGTTTCTTTAACTTGTCCACTTTCCATTTCCAAAATTAATAAAAAATTATACATTTTCTTAATCAATTTCTCATCTGAGGTTAACAAAATCTTATCAAATACAGTTTGATCTTTATAGAATCCATACATTTTCACGTCTTTTTCATATCTATTTTGCATCTGTAAATATGTCCACGACAGGTTGATCCCGATTTTCCAGTTCTTGCTTAGATTTTAAATTCCCATCAATATTTAGAATATCTCTATATACCCATATTTTTTCAAAATCTATCAAGTTCAGATGTATAAATGCCTCCATCGTTGACAGCCACCCTGGAATTTTTTTTTCCCCAAAAAGATTTTTTATTATTTTCCATAAGAAAAAGAAAACAATCATAACACAAGTAAACACAATAACAAATAAACCCCCCCCCCCGGACTTCCCAAACCTAATCCCAGGCTACTATTCATATAAAAGTAAACAAATACTAGTATCTCTAACTCCACAAAATATCTTAATCTACATGAAAAGATAGAAAAAGTAGACCAAATAAGAGAATCTAAAAACCTAAATTATATTCTAACACTCTATGCTTCTTTTGAATATAAACAATCCATCTTCTCCATATTGATAAAAATTGTTCATTCGAATGATTCTTCAAATAAGCCGAAATCTTTGCCATTTCAGCAAGATACGAAACTTTCAATCTCCAGTCTCCCATTGTAGGCAGAATTGGGCTCTTCCAGTTTTGGGCTATCAGTAATCGAGCAGCAGTTAAACAATAAAGCATCAGATTTATTTCTTTTACATCTAAATCTTGCACAATACCTAAAAGAAACAACTGTGGGAGAAAAATAATCCTTTTTTTAAAAATTTGCTGTAAGTTCCACCACAATTGTATCCAAAAAGCCTTAATAACCTTACAAGTCCACCACATATGAAAAAAAGTTGCATCTGGATGTCCACACCTCCAACACTTGGATTCATAATTCACATAAATACGAGACATAGTTGAAGGATCCAAGTGCCATCTATAAAACATTTTATAAAAATTCTCACGTAAATTTTGAGCTTGTGTAAACTTCACATTTCTCACCCAGATCAGCTCCCAAGTATCCATAGGTATTGTTTCTCCTATATTTTGAGCCCATTTAATCATACAATCTTTAACTAATTCAGTTTCTGAGTCCAATTCTAATAAAACATTATATATCCTCTTGATATGTCCTTTGGCACCATCTCTTACTTGCTTCAAAAAATTCCCGTCTTCCATGACAAAAATGGTCTTTTTATCAATTCGCCATCTATCTTGAATTTGTCCATACAAAAGCCAAGAAAAGTTTGGATTATTTTGCTTCAAAACTTCTATTGATTTTAAGCACCAATTGCCACCACCACTCTGGTATAACAAATCTTTATATGTAAGTCCCTCCATCGCCACTCCTCTGGTTATAGTTTGAAAAATATGTGATGGTATCACCCAGAGTGGTAGCTTAACATCAAACTTAAAAAAATACTTTTGCCAAACTCTTAACAATGCAGACCTTATTATATGATTTCTGAAAGTTTTATCAGTTTTTTTCTGCATAAAAAGATAAGCATGCCACCCAAAATACAAGTCCCATCCTTCGACTTTCAAAATCCCTTTGCTGGACAAATTAATCCAGTCAGTCATCCACGTTAATGCACAAGAATCATAATAAAGTATCAAATTTGGTACTTTAAGTCCTCCACGTTCTCTGGTATCTTGGATAATCTTGAATTTAACTCTCGCCTTCTTGCCTTCCCAGATAAAACGATTCAAATCTCTTTGCCATTCTTTCAAGTTAAGTTCATTTTTTAAGATAGGTATCATCTGGAATAAAAAAAGAAACTTGGGCAAAATGTTCATTTTAATGGCCGCTATACGACCCAGCAAAGAAAGCTGTAGTTTTTTCCACATTAGTAGGTCCTTTTGTACCAGTTTCCACAATCTTTCATAATTATTCTGATACAATTTCGCATTGGAGGCTGACAAGAAAATTCCCAAGTATTTAACTTTATTAACCACTTCAAATCCTGACATTTGCGTAAGTTGATTTTTATCTCTAGCAATCATATTCTTTGTAAGAATTTTAGTCTTATTCACATTGATTTTGAATCCAGCCACTTTACCATAATGATGCAGCTCTTGCAACAAAAATTCCAATGATTCAATTGGTTGAGTCAGTGTAAAAACTAAATCATCAGCAAAAGCTTTAAGCTTATATTCTTTAGTAGAAATCTTTAGGCCTTTAATCATAGGAGATTCTCTAATTCTAGACAACAGGATTTCCAAAGATAATACAAATAATAATGGAGAGAGTGGACAACCTTGTCTAGTACCTTTTTGTATATCTATAAGTTCTGTCAGATCTCCATTAATAATTATTTGAGCACATTGTTTTTGATAAGTCGATTTTATGGCTGTCTTAAATTGGTTTCCAAAGTTCATATAGTCCAACATTTTATTTAAAAACTGCCAGTCTAATTTGTCGAAGGCCTTCTCCGCATCTAAGAAAATGAGAGCCGATGGCACTTGATTGTTCTTATCCAAATATTCCAGTAGATTTACAACTTGTCTGATATTATTCTTCATATATCTTCCAGATATAAAACCAGTTTGATCATCATGTATATAATATTGCAATATCTGCATCAATCTATTAGCCAGAATTTTTGCAAAAATTTTATAATCCACATTCAACAAAGAAATAGGTCTATAATCCTTAAGTTCCAAAACCTCCTTCTCATCCTTTGGTATCAAAGATATAAAAGCTCTTGTCCATGACTGTGGTATTTGTTCTCCCAACATAATTCCATTAAATAGTATTTTTAAAGGTTGAATCATTTCAGCTGACAACGATTTATAATAAATTGCTGTCAAACCATCTGTACCAGGGGCTTTACCAGCTTTCAGTTGTTTAATTGCATTTAAAATTTCATCTGCTGTAATCTCTTCATTCATAAGTTTCTGTTGGTCTAATGTAAGTTTATATATAGGTGAAGATTGTAAATATTTATCAATATCCTCAATTTTTATAGTCCCTGAAGAATATAAATGTGAGTAGAATTCTGTGAATGCTTTTTTAATCAGTTCTTGTTGATATACCTCACGACCCTTGATCAAAACTTTTGATATAACTCTGGCTTTTTGTCTCTTGCGTAATTGGTAAGCCAACCATCTCCCTGATTTATTTGCATTAGCAAATGTATTATGTTTGATATACTTCAAGTTGGTGGCCACCTGATCAGCAATTAACATATTGAATTGATCCTTAAGCATTTTAATAGAAGCCTTCAAGTTAATATCTATTGGTCGCTGAGATAATAGTTTTTCTTTAATCCCGATTTCTTTTTCCAAGTTCAGTCTACTCTGTATTTGCTTGTGTTTATATGCATTATTCATAGAAATTAGTAAGCCCCTCAAGTAAGCTTTGCTAGCATCCCAAACAGTATGTATAGGAGTATCCTTATTCAGGTTAAATTTAAAAAACTCTTCCATTTGTTCCTTCAGGACTTTAACCTTATCCTCATAATTAAACAAATTTTCATTTATTCTCCAAGATTTCCTCTTTTTTTGTTGGCCAATCTCTATCCATACCATACTATGATCAGTCAAAGTTCTAGGAAAGATTTTAGTTTTGTTGCAGTCAATAAGCAAATCAGTCGAAGTCAAAACAAAGTCAATCCTTGAAAAAGACTCATATCTATGAGAGAAAAAGGTAAAGTCTTGTTCATTCATATGTTGTGATCTCCAAACATCCACCAACTCCAAATCTTCCATCATTGCAAAAAAAGATTTAGGGAGTCTGGAAAGGGCCACATCCCTAGAAGTTGTCTTTTTATCTTTTGAAGTGTCAAGTACCCCATTCCAGTCCCCCATAACGATCAAAGATTTATAATCCATAGCCACAATTTTCTGGTGTAATTGTCTATAAAATTGTTTTTGGGATGACAGTTGATTGGGGGCATAAACCCCAACTATTAAGCACTTTCTTTCATTTAAATTTATTTCCACAAATAAAAATCTTCCTTCTTTGTCAGCTTCTTTTAAGATAGGTGAAAGATGTCTCTTTATATATAATGCAACCCCAGCTTTCTTTTTAAGAGCAGGTGCAGCAAACAAGTCTCCAAGCTTAGAATTTAACAGTAGTTTTTGGTCTTTAGTCACAATATGAGTCTCTTGTAGACATATAATATCATTGTTGAAATGTCTTAAATAGTGAAAAACCTTACGTCTTTTGTGGGGTGTATTAAGCCCTCCCACATTCCAAGATGAAATTTTAAGCATTCGCTGATTTCAATCCTATGGCAATACTTGAAGCGTAAGACTTAACAAAGACCTTTGGTCGAGCGCCACCTACTGGCTCAGAAGTAGCAGGTGGCGGGCTATCAGCTGTTGGGCGGGCTGTCAGTTGCTGTTCTTTCTCCTTGCGTCTGTGAGCTGCGCGGGTCATTCTTTGTTCTTTTCCATCATCTTTTAAACACCCATTTGCATTCTTAACACCGGAAGCAGAAGGGAGGTCCACAATCAATTGCTCAGCTGCATCAGTCTTTTGAACTGTGGGTGGACGCTCTGCTTGCAACACCGACGCCATAAAGTCATTCGCTTTCTTGACCGAGTTGATTCTGTAGCGCTTACCAGCCACAGTTACAATTATGCCCACCGGTATATCCCATCTAAAAATTATTTGTCTGTTCTTAAGTTCCTGCACCAAAAAAGCATAATCTCGACGCGCTTTAAGTATTTTCGCTGGGATTTCTTTTAAAAGAATAATGTCTTGATTTAAGATCTTAAATCTTTGTTGGTAAAAAAGCTGCATTATTTCATTTCGTCTCGCTTTTCTTGTAAAATAGACCACCACATCTCTTGGCAAATTTCTCTGACGGGCCACCCAGGAATTCACCCTAAAAACACGTTCTATTTCACCATGAATTTCCTGCCCACAAGCCAGGGCATCCATAAATGCTTCTGAAATTACTTCTCTTAAATTCTCTTTTGGATCCTCAGCCAACCCACGAACCCGGATCACATACTCCATGTCCCGATATTGAGCGACCAAGACATCGCCCTTGACATTTTCCAAACTCTCCTCTACAAGTTCCAGTCTATGCTCGCTCGCTTCAGCTCTCTGTTCATTTTCCTCCACCCTTTCTGCCACCCCATCCACATATTCAGCCAAACCTTGAAAAGCAGTTGTCACATTCATGCGAACCCTGGAATTTTTAAGTATATTTTAGCTTTGATTTTTTCCCATACTATTAACAAGGCATTTCTTATATAATGGTTTTGGAAATACTTATGAGCTCTATTTTTTCCATCCCATAAGAAAGCGTGCCAACCCAGTTGTAAATCATGCCCCTCTAAATATAACAACCTTTTATTTCTAAGCATTATCCATTCTTTCACCCATGTTAAGACAGATGCTTGATAATACAATGCCCATTCCGGCAACCCAAATCCTCCATTTTCCTTAGCGTCTTGTAATGTTTTCATCTTAATTCTAGCTTTCTTCCTCTGCCAAACAAAGTTCAAAATTAATGAGTTTAAATCTTGGAAGATGTCTTCTGATTTTTTAGGCAACCACCTTCACCACTACATCAACCTGGTTCTGACTTCTATTGCACCAATTTTTTAGGCTGGTCTGTTGATAGTGCCTCACAGGAAAGAAAGCAATTCCTTTCCAGGAATAAAAATTTGGGAGGACATAGTAATGAAGGAGCTATCTGATGGGAGGGTGTGGTAGTCTGTTTTTTGTTTGTTTGAACTGAGTATCTTGTAAGCTGTTGCAAAAATTTCTCATTCCAGAAAAGATATTCTTCAATCCATTTAGAGTTGAGTTGGCATGAGCATGGAGAAAGAACAGCTTCGGTGTTTAGTGAATATATGCCCTACATCCCACTTTAAATATCTTAAATGTAGAGTGAAACACAACAAAACTAGCCTTCATATACATTGCCATATGAGAACTTGAGAGGTGACTGTATTAGTTTGTCACATACCCGTGTTTCCTGGAAAATAAGACCGGGTCTTATATTTTTTTGGACCAAAAGATCCACTAGGGCTTATTTCCGAAGGATGTCTGACTTTGCGGCTGCCCATCCACTCCATCCCACTGTCTGGTTGCTCGCAGTTATACCAGTGCCACCACCATGAAATGAAGCGAGGCAGGTGGGGGGGTGTGGAGTTGCTGCACGCGCCTCACACCCGCTTAACTCAAGGCCCCTGCAGCCAAGCCACTCCCCACTCGGTAATCTCCCCCCGCTGTTCAATGACCTGGCTGCCTGCCCGCCTCTTCCCTTTCACTCCCCTCCTTAGTTGGAATGCCATGCTATGGAGGATGGGAAGGGGAGGCTCGGTCGCCTTACCCGGTCCCCCTCCACCATTTCGGAGAGGGGAGTGTCGGCAAAAGGCCTCCACCACTGGTGCGCATCAACTGTGTCTACCGCTGGAGGGGTTTTCTTCGGTCCCCACCGCCCCCGCCCCACAGATCAACTGCCTGGCGGTAGTCACCACCTGCTGCTTGGACCTGCAGCGCTACATCGCATTGCCTGCTGCCCGTTTGCCACCTGGTTTCAATGGTATCAGCTCTGGAGACTGGTGGTAGGCTCTCTGCATCATCTCTGGGGTGGCGGTTTCAGCCATCGGCCACCTTCACGGCTCTGCCCATACAGCCATGGGAGAGTTATACCAGGATTGGCAGCGGGGGCGCTCTGAAGACCGTGCTGCCATGACTGCAGAGGCTAACTCTCCCGTGGCTGTGTAGTAGCGCCACCCCACCTACCTCGCCTCAATTTGTTGCGGCAGCAAGCAACCAGATGGTGAAATGGAGGGGGTGGGTTCTTAACTGAGCCTTATGTAGCGGGACTGGCTGAAAGGCTTTGTGGGAGTCTGACGAGAGAGGAAAGGGCAAGGCTCAAGCAGCTGTGGCCGGTTTGGGCACGGCGGGCGTGCACCACGGGGAAGGAAAGAAAGGGGGAAGGAGAAAGAGGGTGGGGTAGGGTGAAGCGAAAGAGGAGTTTGGGGTTTTATACGTTCCCTTTCCTCTGAAATGGAGGGATAGGGAGAGAGCGCGAGTGGAGTTTTACTGCTTTCCTCTGCAGAGGGAATATTCCAAGCGAAGGGAAGAGCGAGAGTGAGAAGAGGGAAAGTTTGCTGGGATTTTAAACTTAGGTTTTAATTAGAAGGGAAAGGGGAGGGGGGATTTGGGATAGAGAGGCCTGGGGTGACAAGTGCCAACAGAAGAAAAGGAGCCGCTGGTTGTTACTGCTTCGGAGACCAGTGGCCATCCAAACTTTGGTTATTATCACTTGTGCAAGCTGAAGACATTGTGGGGAGTTGCCCTCGTGGGGTGAGCTGTTGCCGTGGGGCACTGACTATCTTCGCTAGTACTTCCTGCTGCTGCCTGGAGCTGAAGGGGTTTCCCCCCCTTCTTCGCTTTCCAAGCGGCTGCTGCAAGTCATTGATTACTGTCCCCATGACTGCCAGGGGCTGATAAACACTGTCGCGCACTGTCACGGCTAAGGGGCAGCCATCGCTGTTCCTGCAAATTCTGCTGACAAGAGAACCTGCCTCCCCTCCACTTCGCATGAGCTCCCGCTAAAAGGGACATTCCACCAATGCCTAGACAGCGCGGCTGCCGAGTGCCAACAGGAGAGAAGAGAGGGGGGCTAGGAGAGCCTGGGCTCTGGTGGCCCCTGAGGGGGTAACCCTACTTATTTTGGGGGTAGGGCTTATATTAGGCACACATTAAAAATCATGCTAGGGCTTATTTTCTGGGTGGGTCTTATTTTCGGGGAAATATGGTATGAGTGAGAATGGAAATTGAAGTTATTCTATAAAAAAAATCAGAAGGTTAGTGTAGTGGTTAGGGCACCAGGCTATAAAAAGGGAGACAATCAATTCTAGTCCTGCTTCAGGCCTGAATCTAAATGGAACCTCTGGCCAGTCCTTCTCTCTCAGCCCTAGGAAGGCAAGGCAGATCAGTTCCAAAATCTTGCCAAGAAAACAGCAGGGACTTGTCCAGGCAGATACACAAGCACAAAAGCCAAAAATCAAATTAGTTATTTATATAGCTTAAGAATAAAAACTCTTGATTGTTCACCTTACTTTGTTTTACCGCTATGAGTCATGGGAAGGATAATAAATAATTATATTAGTAGGGTAGTGTGTGTTTATATATATATATACCTTTTTACTTTAGGTATGTGGTATGTGACCAATTAACTTGGCATTCCTTTTCTTATAGTCAGAGCAACACCTCTTCTGCATGACCCATTTTAGTGATTAATCTCACAGCATCTGTTTGCTTTGAATAAACAGCATGTTTTTATTTTCCATTAAAGATAATTCTGCAAATAATTCATCTGAATTATTGGTGTTTAAAAAAGAAAGGAACTTTTGCTTGCAGAGCATTATTTAGAAGAAAACAATGTAAAGTTTTTACACAAAATATACTATTACATTACAAAATTACTTTACTGACTTAGGAAATTATGAAACATCTCTTCTGTTTACAAATCGAGAAGACTCCTTTACTACAGCATGTCTCAATCGGATGATTCCACTAGACCAGTGGTTCTCAACCTTTTTAATGCCGCGACCCCAACCGGTCGTAAGTCGAGGACTAAACCGGTCGTAAGTCGAGGACTACCCAACCGGTCGTAAGTCGAGGACTTTCCCTGCCCGGGAGCACCGCGCATGCACGGTTCCGCCCCCTGCGCCGGCTGAGGCATAGCTGGCAAGCGGCAGAGATGGAGCAGGCCGACCACCAGCTGGCCCAGCCCAAGGGAGGTAAGGCACCCGCCAGAAAAGGGGAAAAAAATGGCAGACAGCCTTGCTTGGCGACCCCCAAGAAATGGTCGATCGACCCCAAATGGGGTCCCGACCCACAGGTTGAGAACCACTGCACTAGACCAGTGATGGCGAACCTTTTAGAGACCGAGTACCCAAACTGCAACCCAAAACCCACTTATGTATCGTGGGTGCCGAGTGGGCATGGCCTACGGGGTGGGTGTGGCTACGGTGGCCATGGCAGACTGGGTGGGTGTGGCCAGTCTGGGCGTGGCCAGCTCGATGTTGCTCACATCCTACTTGTCTTCTCCAAACTCACGCCCACCATCGCTTCCACAGGCCGTCTGCTAGCTCACTTGCTCTCTCGCGGCACTCCTCCCAAAACCTGCTCCTTTTATAGGTTCCCCTCTCCCCGCCCAGCTCTCACAGCTGTTCCCGCGATAGCACTGCTGGATTCGGTTTCCCTGTCCTCTCCAGTTCCCACTAGTCAGGCCACGTGGAGAGGGGGAGGTGAACGTCCCTCTGGTGCACGTGCCGAGAGAAAGGGATCTGCGTGCCCAATCTGGCACGCGTGCCATAGGTTCGCCACCACGGCACTAGACGGTTTTTACTTTACTGAACTGATAAGACAATGTAGTCTTTCTTTTCATACAAAGCATACTCATATCAGGAATCATGTCAATATCAGGATTTGGCAGCCTCTCGGGGTAAACCATACAGGAATCACAACCAGATGAGCTAATTCTACTTTACTGTAAGGCTACACTGACTGAATGTTGCAAGTTTGAAAGACCAATCCCTCCCCACCATCTCCTTTACAGCCTGAGAAACTAGGAAAAGTCTCTTCTCAGCCTCTTGCCCCACCCACTATCTAGTTGCAGGCTTTGCTGCCCTTTCATCTGACTACAGGTAGTCCTCGACTTATAACAGTTCACTTAGGGACCATTCAAAGTTACAAAGGCACTGGAAAAAGTACTTATGACTGTGGCAGCATCCCCACGGTCATGGGATCAAAATTCAGATGCTTGGCAACCAACTCATCTTTATGATGGTTACAGTGTCCCGGGGTCATCTGATCCCCTTTTGCGACCTTCTGATGAACAAAGTCAATGGGGAAGCCAGATTCATTTAACAACCGTGTTAAACAGCAGCAGTGTTTCACTTAACGACGATGGCAAGAAAGTTGTGGATTGGGGCAAAACTCACTTAACAAATGTCTCGCTTAGCAACAGAAATTTTGGGCTGAGTTGTGGTTGTAAGTCAAGGACTACTTGTATTCCCTTGGCAGTGTCTCTTTGGTCTTTGTCTCCCTTTCCACGATCTTTCCCACGTACCATTACAGGACTGACCATTTTTCATTCATCATTATATTCAATAGCGCAAGGAGAGATGTATTACTGTTTGTAAATTCTATTCCACCTCATGTATCTATAGATGTGAAGATTCTAGTTTGACTCCCAAGGAATTTAATTGAATCTCAATGGGGTTTTATAATCTTCTCATTAGCATAGTGTCTTAATCTCTGCCATTAGCACTTTAAGCAACATTAGCATACTATATATACTCTTTCCTCCCCAATGGAGTGAAATTAGGACTACCGGCTAAGTGTCCTAATTCTATAACCACAAATGTTTATGCATATGAACTTATACAGAATGTGACAAAATGGGTTTGTTCATAAAAAAGTAGTTCTATGTCACTTTTCGTATCTTTCTCTCATATATGGATTTGTTCAGCAGCAATGGGTGTGGTGAAAACCAAAGGTTGGCATTTTGCATACGGTATTCACACAATTTAAGAAGCAAGGGTGGGCAATGATATGTTCACAAAGAAAAAAACTCTCAGTTCATATTTAGTTTTTCGTGAATTTGGAAATAGTTTGGTTCTAGGGCAGGGGCAATCAGAAAGCTAATAAGTGGGAAGAATTAAACTGGAAATGCAATGAAGGATGGATTATGTATTAGTGGTCTTTTAAGATTAACAATTCAATCATTGTTTAAAACAGTATAGTATAATCACATCAAACTTGGCCAGCTTTTGTATTTATCAATGTAGCATGCCCAAAATCCAGCAATTGCTGTTATAGAAAAGTATTAGAGGTTAGCCAAATAAGTAGCAGTATTGTTAGCCAAATAAGTAGCAATAAACAGCACAACCAAAGAACTGCCAGACCATTCCCACTAACACTGACAGGGCAAGCCATTAGAATATAAAATGAAAACAAACCCCACTCCTTACTAGCACTGATGATGTTCCCTAGTTTGATAATGAAACGCCTGCAAGAAAATCACCAAGCTGAGACTACCAAGGACCCCACAATTTAATCCAGAGCTGCAAATATCCTCTTTTATTGATAGAAAAGTGTATTTTGTAAATAGCATTCAGTGTTACTAGATATTACGGCAGGGAAGGCTGTTCAGGTGAACTGAGGCTTATAGTGACAGTGAAGCTGCAATCAGTGCCATGCTTAACATTTTAGAACAGGGGTAGTCAACCTTGGCTCTTTTATGACTGGTGGACTTCAACTCCCAGAATTCCTGAGCCAGCTAAGCTGGCTCAGGAATTCTGGGAATTGAAGTCCACCAGTCATAAAAGAGCCAAGGTTGACTACCCCTGTTTTAGAACAAGCAGAGCATCTGAGCACTCTCAAATGCACATTCCTCAACCCATGAACAGATCCACCATACCGCTTACAAAAAAACAATCAAGTGAACTTGAGTCTCTGCATCGGGCTTTAAAAATCAACTGCTTCTGATTTCTCTGCACCCATCTTTTATCAACCCGATTATTACCTAGGCGTACACGAGTCTAGCACACCACCGTGGGCTGAACGCCTTCCTTCCTAAGTCACCGTGAAAAACATTGCTCCCGCCGCCTGTCTTGTCGGTCCAGCCTTCCTTCCACCGGTAGGTGTTGCCCTGACACCAGAACTCAAGATGGTACTTGACAAAACAACCGCACATCCGAAATCCGGATCTACCGAACCACCACGGTCAGATTCGTTTTCCTGTAATAGCTTACATCCGCTTTTTACCGTCGAGCGCCCTCAATGAACGGTCTATGAAGACCCTTCGTTGTTCTCCAGCCTTTGGGGCTCCGGCGAAAGACGGCGGTTCCCAGCCCCACGGCTCCCTTTGTTCTCAGCCCAAGCGTTGCTGTCTGGGAAAGAGACTAATGAGCATGGAAAGAAACGCCATGGCGTTTCAGAGAGGCCACAAGGTATTTCGGACTGGACGTCATGGCAAAAGATAGACGACCTGATTTCACCCCGCTGCTAGATCGGCGAAATTTCGCCTTTCACTATAGTTGACTATAACTATTAAGGGCTACTGTTCGCCCTTCTCTTCAGCCCCCCCCCTTTCTCTTCCAGCGCCTTTTAGTTTCGGACAATACGAGTGTGTGAATGGCCAGCTGGACGAGGAAGGCAGAGGCATCCCCGCCTGCTGCTGGCCGCGGAATGCGGGTACCGTGCAACTCCCGCGCCGGGCAGCCAGGTGCCCCGCGGAGCACGTGCTCTCCCGCCTACATGCCCCGCCCTCCATGTTGGCAATTCTCTATGGCGGGACCGGGTTGGGCCGGCCGGGGCGGAGAGTCACATGAGCGGCTGCCTGAGCTTGTCCTGCTCGGTTGGGGAAAGAGCCTCGGCGGGGCCTGGCCTGGGCGAGGCTTCCCATGGCCGTGAATGTCCCCCCTCCTCCTCCCCCCTTCCCCTCCCAGCTAGCCACAGGTTTGAGGGAGCAGCGGCGGAGCGACCACCTGTGAGGAGCATGCGCGCAGCGAAGGTAACCTCCCTCCAGTCCCTCGTTGAAGCTTCGGCAGCTCTGTCGGCGGGGTTTTCTTCCCTCGCCCGCAAACGTCGCTGCCATGAGGACCGTGCGGGAATGAATGGGGTCGTTCTGGATTGAAAGAGGGTTGTATTAGCCTCTAGCCAACCTTGAAGCGGGACAGCCCCGCTTCTGGAATAAATTCACCTCTTTGGCCAGTTCAGAGTTAGAGCGGCTTTAACCAAGAGTTGCCCAGAAGGGAAGATTCAATCAATTGCCCTTCATAGGAAAATGGCCTTGGGGAAAATCCTCATTTCTGCATCTCTATCAGAGAGGCGATGGTCCAAGGGAGACAAATGGGGCTGTAAATTGCCCCCTATCTACTACTTGCTTGCCAGAAGGGATGAGGGGGTCAAAGGTGCTATAGAAGAGCGGATGGACTGACTTGTTGGATGTTTTTCTTTCCGTAAAGGGAAGATATTCTGCTTCAGATGAGGAAGCAACTGCTATTTTTGTGTGTTTTTCTTTGAAAAATACGCTATCCATTGTTTTGCCAATCCAAGTAATTTGCCATTGTTTTGCCAATCCAACCAATTGTTTTTTGGTTTTTAACATTTCATGAGTATCTTTAATATATAAATTGTAACTATTATTTTTTTCCAAAAGCTTGGCTCTGACCGCAAAATCACATCTTGGGTTCATGGCCAATATGAGTTGGCAGACTCATGGGTGAAAGGGAGTCTCAAAATGTCTTAACAGTTAGTCCTCAGCTTATGATCATTTGTTTAATAACTTCAAAGTTATGATTGCCCTGAAGAAAGTGACTTACAACTGGTCCTGCACTTTGACTGTCACGTGATCAGAATTTGGGCTCTTGCCAACATGTATTTACAATGGCTACATTGTCCCAGGGTCATGTGTTCACCATTTATGAGCTTCCCAGAAAGCAAAGTCAAGGGGGGGGGCGGGAATTTGCTTAATGACTGTGGCAAAAAGGACATAAAATTGGATGCAAGTCACTTAATGATTGCATTGTTTAGTCATGGAAATTCCGATCCCAATTTGTAAGTCAAGGACAACCTGTATTATCAGGCTATAGCCCTGCAATTTAATTGTGCAGGTGACAAAACATGTCAAAAGATATGAGTCAAAGAAGGATTGTGGGGGTGTTTCCATGAATTGTGGTATGGTAAGTCTTTCTTTGCCTTTGTTGTGGTTTTATAATGCTTGTAATGCCCATGAGGCCTTTTCAATATTATTGAAGTAATTTTGAACTACATCTAGCACCAAAATGGGGAATGTCTTAAAATAATTTTTATTTGCTAGGATTTTTAATTTAGAATCCCACTGATTGAAATGGGGCCTCATTGTATTGTTACCAATTTTAATTTTGTTTTGATGAAAAATTACCAGTTTAGTTGCTAATCATATGCTTCTGAGTGATCAGTATTATATACACCTTGTCTTTATATGCTAGTTACTTAGAGCAGCTAAAAAATAGCCTATCAGTATATAGCTATTATACAAGATGTTAAATACAGTGATTTATTTCATTAATTTAGTTCTTGCAAACACTGGAAGCAATTTCATTTGTGTAAACTTTGCTTATGGGGATGATTTAACAGTTCTTAGTGCAAGTCTACATAATTATTCCTAGCTGGGTAGCCGAATATTGGTTAAATGAACCTTCTTACAAATGTTAAAGTTTTTTATTTTAAACGTAAGAAAATATGATTTTAAGTGACCAGTGCTGCTTTTTTTAGTAGCCAGGACTGCTACTTTTTTTTTTTATCAAGCAAGTATACAATGTCAGAAATTCTTCGTTACAGCATTTCTTACTATAACTATATAACAAGCTTTTTGGCTTGAAAGCAAGAACATGCTTCTGAGTCCATTATTATAATGTAGTCCCTATTTACACCTTATTAGACCAAATGTGTGCTTTCTTGGGATCACACAATACCTGCAGAAGATAGTCACTGAATCCTGAGAAAAGATGCAGCTGCTTTAAAGAGAACAGATAGGTGTTATGTTCAAGCAGCCTCCAGGCTCCAAAGCACTGTTTTGTCTTCAAACCTAAAGCCCTCAACATCCCAGTTTCTTACATGAAACAGAATATTTGTCAGTGCTTAATATGTTAAATTGCTTAATGTTATATGATTTTTAGAGGCACAGGCACCTTTTCCCATGAAAATATGATAAATATCTGTAAATCATAATGCTGCACTCCTGGTATATCGCATCGCAAGATTATTGAGTGAATTATGTTCCTTACCATGTTATAAATTCTGTGCCATAGCATAAAATCACAAAAGAAGGGGTGTAAGTAAATAGTCCAATCTGTACCTTACAGTTAACATTTCTTTTTTAAAGGAGGATGTTCTGTGAAATCCTAGGAAATGGATCTAGTCTGTTTGAAATGTTTGCTTCGACAGCCTAATGGAAGAGTCTTCCTAAAGATTGTGGCAGCAGTTTTTTAAAATTTTGAACTTCTACCTGCTATGGAACAAAGTGAGAATCAACAAGGATCCTCCTCAGAGATTCAAGATGACAGCAAAAGCAACACAAGACTTTTGCCTAGCCTGGCTGCTGCTGTCAAAGGGGAAATAAAGAAATACGCAGTTACAGATGACTATAAAATCTCTAAACGGGTTTTGGGCCTTGGTATTAATGGAAAAGTATTGGAATGTTTTCACAAAGTGACAGGACGGAAATGTGCTTTAAAGGTATGTAGCAGATGATTCATCCTGATTTAGCTGTTAATTTTCCTTATTTGATTTCTAGGCTAAAAGCAGTTGTTGAGGCTTAGGTAATAAAGTATTTGTATTAGAAATTCTAAATTGCATATCGAGTAGCCTTTCCCAGCTTTGTGCTCTCCAGAGGTGTTAGAATTCACAACCAGCACAGCCATAATTCACAGCCAGCAGAGTCAAAGGTTATATTAGCTGGGGATGTGGATTGATAGCAAACCAACAAATATTCAGATTCCAGAATTCCTTTTTTAAAATTTAGCACTAAGCCCTAAGATATTGTTTGTACACACTAAAACAAATGTTGTTGCTTGAAGAATATTTTTTCTTTCACTAGTTAATACTGTGATAATTAAAATGTCAGTAATTTTCTGTGGAGGAATGAATTTTGAAAATCTGTATATTAACCCATGTTAAGAAACAGAAAATGATTGAAACCATTTTGGTACCTATTACATTTGTTCTTAACATTTATTTGGAATAAGGGATTTGTTAAGGGATTAAATAATTATGGTATTTTTGGTCAGAATCATTACATTTATATTGAGAGACTAAATCATTACATTTATATTAAGAGACTAAATATCCTGCTGCATGGAGAACTGACACTGAAGTCAAAACAGGACCATGGTTATAATGGAATTGTATTAAAAAGAGGAGATGCTCGGCTGGTACCCCAAACTGCATTTGATGAGTTGGTTAAGAAGAGAGAGGGGATGTAGGGAGGTGGAAAGGAGGAAAGAGGAGAGGTTGTGGGCTTAGGGCAGTGGTTCTCAACCTTTTTAATGCCGCGACCCCAACCGGTCGTAAGTCGAGGACTAAACCGGTCGTATGTCGAGGACTAAACCGGTCGTAAGTCGAGGACTAAACCGGTCGTAAGTCAAGGACTACCCAACCGGTCGTAAGTCGAGGACCTTCCCTGCCCGTGAGCGCCGCGCATGCGTGGTTCCGCCCCCTGCACCGGCCGAGGCGTAGCTGGCAAGTGGCAGAGACGGAGCAGGCCGACCACCAGCTGGCCCAGCTCAAGGGAGGTAAGGCACCCGCCGGAAAAGGGGGAAAAAATGGCAGACAAAAAAAATGGCGGACAAAAAAAATGGCGGACAGCCTTGCTTGGCGTCCCCTGTGAAATGGTCGATCGACCCAAAATGGGGTCCCGACCCACAGGTTGAGAACCACTGGCTTAGGGGGAGGAAGGAAGAGGAAAGTGAAGGAGGGTGGATGCAGGGCGGGGACTGCCGAGTGTCTCCCAAAACGTATTGAGCAGGATTATTATTTTTTCTTTGTTTTAAATAAATGCATCATATTTGTTTTATTTATTGTTTAATTTGAAAAATTAATAAAAAATTTTATATAAAAAAACAGGACCATGGTTAATAACTCAGGTAGATCCTTCATGATAGCTAAGGATAATGAGAGTGAAATCAGAGAGTGGTGTACATTACACTTTTATGAAACTTAATTGTGAATAAAATGGGCCTTAGCTGTTAAGTATATACAAACAGAATTTACAATTGTGCTGAAATATAAAGCAGGATGAATGGAGTGGGAATGCAGATTTACATGGTCCCTTATATGTATCCTTATTTGATGTTTAAGGCTTTGGAGAAAATTGGATAAAGCAAGTCATGAAGTGATGTAAATTACTACAAGTTGTCCTTTTATGACCAGCTGTGTATCTGGTAGACAAGCATGTATCATGAATCCTTTCACTTATTATTACTTAATCTTAGTAATCTCCAGTATTTGAGTTTATGCCTAACAATAGGACAGTGAGGCAGGTTCTATTGATATATTCCCTACCACACTCTTCAAGCGTTTCCTTGATTGAACTACCAGAGTTTGTACTGATACCAGTTCACCCCAATCTGACTGTAGGTAGAATATTAACATTTACGCTGTAGCTTACTTTACAAGGTTTAGGAGCCAGGTTTCATCCATGTCAAGCATAAGTGTGTCAGTGAATACCTGACTGTATTTGTGGCAGGCTATACAGTCTATACCAGGGCTGTCAAATTCGATTTCATTGAGAGCCGCATCAGCATTGTGGTTGCCCTTGGGGGGCCCAGGTGGGTAAGGCTGGATGGGTGTGGCTGGATAGGTGGGTGTGGCCTGTTCAATCTAGCTTTCATTGGGGGGTGCCTGTGGGGTGCTGGGCAGGGCTCTGGGAGAGATCTGGAGGATTCAGCAGGTGGGTGGGATTGGGGAGGGCACAGGGGCCTTGTCTACTGGAGGAGCCTCGCCGTCCCTCTCGGGTCACGCAGGGGCCCCCAGATGGCTGACTGGGGCCCTGGGGAGCAGCGGCTCCCCGCTGCATCTAGTGGGCCAGATCATGTGCCTTCCCCCCTGTGTCTTTGCCTTACTGTTTGATGGGACGGCCCAGTGACCGCAGCACTCAGACCCACCTGCGCTGTGTGGGCTGTGGGATCCCAAGATGTGATGGCTAAGGGTCCGGTGGGCTGCGGCTGCTGCCAGGCATCACTGGCCCCCATGTGCTCATGGCTCCTGTACGCATGCCCACTGGGGTGCCTAGCCAGGCTCAGGTGGGCTGGGGCAGCGGGGGCTGGTTCCTCACCATTTCCGGGGCAGCCCCATGGGCCGGAACTGGGCCCATCGTGGGCTGGATCAGGCCTGCGGGCCTTGTGTTTGACATATCTGGACTATACTTATAGTTGCCATTTAGCATACAGGGATCTTTAGAAACGTTTAGAAAGTACAGGTAGTCTAGTTTAACAATAGTAATTGGGACTGGATTTTCTGTTGCTAAGTTCATAAAGTTCTATGTGACATGACCAGATGACTTAGCGATAGTTCTGTCAGTTCCCAGTTACATTGTTAATCAAGGATCTCATGTGATCTTCTGACTTCCTGCTAGCTTCCTCATTGAGTTTGCTTGTGAGAAGCCAGAAGGGAAGGTTGCAAATCAGGTTGCATGACCAAAATCTGGCGATGAGGGAGGCTAGGACTAACTACTATGCCTCACTCATTGCGTCATCAGATAATCGCCCGGCCGCCCTCTTCAGGGTGACCCGCTCTCTCCTTCAATTGGAGGGGGGGGACCCCCTGGAGGGGAGGGCTGAGGATTTTGCACAGTATCTGTATGACAAAGTCGCTCGGATCCGAGAAGGCTTAGACTCCGACTGNGGGTGGCCTGGGGTGGAAATGTACAGCTGAGTGTCATCAGCGTACTGATGGAAATCCACCCCAAAGCCACGGATGATCTCACCCAGCGGCTTCACATAAATATTGAACAATAGGGGAGAGAGGACCGACCCTTGTGGCACCCCACAAGTTAGGGGCCTTGGGGTCGACCTCTGTCCCCCTGCCAATACAGACTGCGTACAGTCGGTGAGGAAGGAGGAGAACCACCGCATAACGGTACCTCCCACTCCCAACTCCTCCAGGCACCGCAGCATGATACCGTGGTCCACGGTATCAAAAGCCGCTGAGAGGTCCAAAAGAACTAGGACAGAGATATTGAGAGACTAAATATCCTGCTGCATGGAGAACTGACACTGAAGTCAAAACAGGACCATGGTTAATAATTCAGGTAGATCCTTCATGATAGTTAAGGATAATGAGAGTGAAATCAGAGAGTGGTGTACATTACACTTTTATGAAACTTAATTGTGAATAAAATGGGCCTTAGCTGCTAAGTATATACAAACAGAATTTACAATTGTGCTGAAATATAAAGCAGGATGAATGGAGTGGGAATGCAGATAAGGATACTTATTTGATGCTTAAGGCTTTGGAGAAAATTGGATAAAGCAAGTCATGAAGTGATGTAAATTACTATAAGTTGTCCTTTTATGACCAACTGTGTATCTGGTAGACAAGCATGTATCATGAATCCTTTCACTTATTATTACTTAATCTTAGTAATCTCCAGTATTTGAGTTTATGCCTAACAATAGGACAGTGAGACAGGTTCTATTGATATATTCCCTACCACACTCTTCAAGCGTTTCCTTGATTGAACTACCAGAGTTTGTACTGATACCAGTTCATCCCAATCTGACTGTAGGTAGAATATTAACATTTACACTGTAGCTTACTTTACAAGGTTTAGGAGCCAGATTTCATCCATGTCAAGCATAAGTATGTCAGTGAATACCTGACTGTATTTGTGGCAGGTATACAGTCTATACCAGGGCTGTCAAACTTGATTTCATTGAGAGCCACATCAGCATTGTGGTTGCCCTTGGGGGGCCCAGGTGGGTACGGCTGGATGGGTGTGGCTGGATAGGTGGGTGTGGCCTGTTCAGTCTAGCTTTCATTGGGGGGTGCCTGTGGGGGGCTGGGCAGGGCTCTGGGGGAGATCTGGAGGATTCAGCAGGTGGGTGGGATCGGGGCGGGCACAGGGGCCTAGTCTACTGGAGGAGCCTCACCATCCCTCTTGGGCCACGCAGGGGCCCCCCAGATGGCTGACTGGGGCCATGGGAGGCAGCGGCTCCCCGCTGCATCTAATGGGCCAGATCATGTGCCTTCCCCCCTGTATCTTTGCCTGTCTACTGCTTGATGGGCCGGCCCAGTGGCCGCAGCACTCAGACCCACCTGCGCTGTGTGGACTGTGGGATCCCAGGATGTGATGGCTAAGGGCCCGGTGGGCTGTGGCTGCTGCCAGGCATCACTGGCCCCCATGTGTTCATGGCTCCTGTACACGTGCCCACGGGGGTGCCTAGCCAGGCTCAGGTGGGCTGGTGCAGCGGGGACTGGTTCCTCACCATCTCCGGGGCAGCCCCATGGGCCGGAACTGGGCCCATCGTGGGCTGGATCAGGCCTGCGGGCCTTGTGTTTGACATGTCTGGACTATACTTATAGTTGCCATTTAGCATACAGGGATCTTTAGAAATGTTTAAAAGTACAGGTAGTCTAGTTTAACAATAGTAATTGGGACTGGATTTTCTGTTGCTAAGTTCATAAAGTTCTATGTGACATGACCAGATGACTTAGCGATAGCAGTTCTGTCAGTTCCCAGTTACATTGTTAATCAAGGATCTCATGTGATCTTCTGACTTCCTGCTAGCTTCCTCATTGAGTTTGCTTGTGAAAAGCCAGAAGAGAAGGTTGCAAATCAGGTTGCATGACCAAAATCTTGATTGGTTGCTCAATGCCGGATTGCGATTATTGACAGTTAAAACTTTGAGGACTAGTTATAATTATTTTTTTTAAGGTCACTGCAAGTTTGAACAGTTGCTGAATGAGTGGCTGTTAAATGAGAACTACTTGTACTTAATATTATCATCAACTGATCACCATCAAATAGACTTTAGATTCACTGGGATTGAAATGTCTGTAATGGTAGGGAATTGTTACATTTATTCATAAATGAATCGTGCATTCCTCTGTGCTCTGAGGAACATTAAAAGCTGGCAGTCTTATCTCAGTCTTCAAACCTGATTGATCTGTGAAAAAATGGAAATGGTGATTCTGATAGATTGGTAGGGATCCTGAGCTGAGTTTTCTTAAATTTCCAGTAAGTTTTGGGTGGTGACACATCTTAATAAATTGTGAAGCAACAATAGAGGAACTCACCTTTGCAAAGTGAATGCAACTGAATATCAGTCGGAGACATTTTAAGATCTTTACCATATGAGGGCACTAAACAAATTCTGTAATGTTATTGTTTTTATTTGGTAAAGAGAATTTTATACACTGATGGCTGAATAGAGAGGAAAACTTCCTGAAATGTACTGTTTTAGATTTGCCAGATACTCTATAAGAAAAGTCATTAGTATCTGCTCTGATTTAGATTTTTTTTACAGTGAAACTAATAACAGATGACTGAAGATGGATAAATGTATTATTTGAAAGTAAAGATAAGACAGAAGTGTGGAAAGAGGCCAGCTACATGTTCATTTGGTTCATGTCCACCATTACTTAGAAGAGCTGCTCACTGGAGATTATTTATAAGTTGTTACTAAAATGTTCAGAAACTGAACAAGTCAAACATTGTATACATTAAATGGATAAAACAAGACAGTTGATATGCAAAGTGGGAATTCCAGGGGAAGATAAATATTAAATTTATGGTGGATATTACATTCAGATTTTTTTAATTGGTGTAATTACTAGTTATTGGTATAATTACACCAATGTTGATTGACAAACTAGATAATTATGTTTTAAAAGACGCTGGAATTGCAATAATGCGGCTGGCTAATTTTTTTTTAAAAGCCATACTGAATTAAACTTAGCTTATAAGGCAATTACAGGCTATAATTCTGCACTACTACCAATATCTTTGAATGGGATAACACTCCTCCAAGTAGAATTGATCTGGGATTCCAAATCCATCTTTTATATCACTTGCATTTTGTTTCTGGATCCAACATTGTGTTCATGGTTACTCATACCTATGTCACTTCAGATCTAGATTACTGCAAGATGCTGAATATGGGGCTGTCCTTGAAATTTGAAAATTTCAACTGGCAGCACATACAATGTTAGGTGTACTGAGGCTGTGTAAGTTTCTAAGTAAATAAATATTTTTTTTCTGATGAGTCTTATATTGGCTACAATTCCTAATTATTGAATATTGATTTGATTGTAATGTTTTAAAAATGTTACATTCATGTAAGAGTACTTTTAACTGAATTACTAAAATATTAATTTGAATTTTTTATTCAGTTTTATATAGCTTGTAAATCTTTTTTCTATGTTTTCCCCCATTTCCTTGGTACTCTAATGTTTTCAAATATCCAGAAAATAAAAATTCTATTTTCATCTTTTTTTCCTCGGAAAGCTCCAAAATGACAGTGACACTGTACCCTGGTTTTTCTTGTATAAAACAGATTATTTCAATCTGCTTCAATCTCAGCTATCTGGATACGACCTATACCAAGAACTGGACAGGGGTTATATGTCCTGATTTTTTTTATTGCTGGATCTCTTAGCAGCATTTGATACAATTGAGAATGGTATCCTATCATATTATTTAACTAATGTGACTAGAATTAACATTTATGACATTTCTAGTCTTATTTGACTGAACACACTCAGATGACAAGTTACAGCTTATTGTCTTAATCTGTTTGAGATGCTTCACAATTTCTTATCTTCTGACAAGTATACAAGGCTGTGTCAAAGAAAAGACATTGAGAATGTTATGGTTCAGTTGCATCAATATGTTGGCTATATCCAGCTCTTTTTCAGCTAATGCTGCATACACAGTGGAAATATATACAAAGCCTGAATGCAGTGAGTAAAATAAGTAACTCTTTGGGTAAAACCAAAGAGTATCAGTCCAGTCAAGATAGGATTCCTCTTGAGCAATAAATAAGAGAGGGGGTGAAGCCTATTTTTGGATATAGTAGTGCTTCCCCTGATAAGTTCAGGAAGACAGTTGGAAAACATTCTTATAAGTAGTACTACTTCAGAGGGTTATCTGGCAGAAGAATCAGTGGTACTTATTATTCAGCAATCTTGGACCTAATCTCTGAGTTTTGCAGTGGAAGGAGAATTTGTCCAGCACGACTCCTTTTACTCTATAGATTTTGTTAAATTTATAACACAGCTTTTTTCCAGGAGGTCATGATAGCCTCCTACTTTATTTTGTCCATAAATAGCAACTTTGTGAATGATAAACTGAACAAGGATACAGAGCAACTGGATCACTAATACTCTAATATGAAACTGATTCCTGTCCGCTATTAATTGTCATCAGTTGATAATAAGGCATGGGGGAGGGGCGTGAGGACTCAGTGATTAAAGACATTGAGCTTGTCATCTGGAAAGCTGACAGCTTCAAAACCTGAGTACTATGTGACAGGGTGAGCTGCTGTTATTTGCCCCAGCTTCTGCCCACCTAGCAGTTCAAAAGCGTGCAAATGCAAGTTGGTAAATAGGTACCATTTCAGTGGGAAAGTAACAGCATTCTGTGCGCCTCGGCGTACAGTCGTGCTGGCCACATGACCATGGAAATGTCTTTGGTCAGTGCTGGCTCCCTCAGCTAAGAAATGGAGATGAGCACCATCCCCTAAATTTGGACACGATTGGATATGGGAAACCTTAACAAGGGTAGGAGAATGTAGGAAATTTCCTTTTTTATAATATCGTTACTAAATTTCAACATCGTACAATAAAATACAAACTAATAGAAAAGGGAAAAGGAATGACAAAACACTGAATGTGGGAAATTCCTGTTAGTTCCCAATATAATTGCAGCCGCTTCCTCTGGTCCTATAGAAATAAATTGAACAGACTGAGTCACTAAATATTTTGGTCAAGTTTGGTTATCTTGTTTGCCATGCTGTTGCTGAAAGGAAAGTAACCTTATACAGCATTCCAGATGTAGACCATTGCAGCTCTATAGGCTATACTTCATCTTGAAACATTGTAGAATAGAATCAACAACAGCACCAGGTGGTGATGTGAACAATTGCATTTTGCAGTATATTTGCAATACAGAAAAGCTATTGGTTCTATTCCACTTAGGTTAATTTGTTCATAAATTTCATTGCACTAAATTGGATATATTAATCACAAGACACTATCTTATGCCATCTTTATTTCAGTAGACTTAGGTTGGGACCATTGCTGTACAAACCACTGTTCTATAATCATCCTTTTCTAATTAGAACATAGATTCTTTTTATTAATTCATAGAAAAATCATTAGTACATACAATTTTTAGAATTTACACAATGGATAATGTAAAAGGAAGAAAGTGGATTTCTAAGTTTTTATAATGTAAACATTACAAAATTGAGTCTAGGCTTTACTTTCTAGATTTCAAATATAGTTAAAATGGTGAAAGGTCAGAGGCAGGACTACAATTACATAAAATTTGAGTGGACTTTATATTTTATCTTAAGTGTAACAGATCTATCAACAGCAATATTTAGGATATATGGTGAATGTTAATGTTTTTGTTTGTGCCTATATTTACTTTATAGCATATTTTTCCTCTATGCACCATGGATTTATGTTACTTAGTTATTTGATGATAATGTTTGTTAATTACTGTTCAACAAAAAGTAATGAAAAAAATAACAGATTATGATAGTGACTACTAGTATTCTTACACCAGAAATTTTCATATTTGTCTATTTCTTTTATCTTTATCAGTAAATATCAGTTAATTGCATGAGTCAACAACAGATACAATTAATATACTTTCTCAGTTACATTTTCTGCTAGACAACTGTCTCTGTCCTGGGCTTTGATGATTATACTTCAATGTTCAGAATTTCCATTATTTGGACCCCAACTATCTGTAAGGTATATATGTTCTCCAGCTTTGATGTCTCACATTCATTACTTTAAAAGCAGACTCAGGAAAATCTCCTCTGGTGGTTGTTCTGTGTCATCAGAAAGTGAACATAAACAATAATGATTGAAATTATTGAGGAAACAAGAAATCAAAAAGAGTAAAATTGTTGTAGTGAATGGGGGACATTTCATTCCTAGAGGTTCAAGCACTGAAAGAGTCAAGCAAAAACTGACTAGGTATTTAATCCTGGTTGTGTATAGAGGCAGTTGATGCTGAAGAAAATCAAATGCTAAGAAACCAATTAGGAATGACAGTTCCCCTTTCAGTTTGGAAGTTTTGTTTTTAAAGAGAAAGGTATAATCGTCATTTTGTCTTTAATCTTATCTTTGATGTGAAGAGTAGGAGTTTCTTTTCCCTGTAGGCTAGCTGAAAGCCAGGTAAGAAAAAAAGAAGCACCATTCCTTTAAAAATCCTCCAACAGAGATGGGGTTTTTATACTACCCATTAAGATAAATGAAACTAGACTTAAATTGGATGTTACTGTTCTTGTGGCTTTATTTTAATTTTTTTCTTGATCTCAATCTCTTTGTATGATAAGTGAGATCCTAGGCTAAAGAAGCAATTGAATCAGAATCAATTATTCATCTCTTCTCCTTTTCCCCTTTCTCTTTTGGTGCTTTACAACTTTCTTCTAGCTCTTTAACCTTCATATGTATATTTATCATAAAGACTTGAATTCTTAAGTGGTATTCATTCTGAAGAAAAGAATCAGCCTCTAGTGCATAGTTTCACATTTAGGGAACAACTAAAGGAATGAAAGCCACACTTGCCCCCTCCTGAATAAACTAGGGCAGAGAGAATTTATTTGGAGAAAAGCAGCTAATACAGTGGAAGTAGAAGCATTTATGTAGTATTGTTGTAGAGGGAGTATTTAGATGTATATCTCTAGTGTCCAGTGTAATAAATCTGAAATATCTGATACATTCTGTGATTCCCATTACAATTGCTTTAATTTATTTTGGGGCATTATGAATATAGGATTTGGAGGAAAATATGGTCCTGTTTTAACAACTACTCATTAAGCGACTAAATTTAGGATAGCACTGAACTAGTGGTGTTTATGACCAGTTCTTAAAGCTTTGGCCATTGCGGCACTCTCGCATGGTCCTGTGATTGTGATCTAGAAATCAGCCCAGATTTCCAGCCTTTGCAGCATCACACAGTCATGTGATCATGATTTGCAATCTTCCCTGCCACCAAGCAAGCAAAGTCAGTAGGGAAGCCAGCAAGAGATCAGAAGTTACAATCACACCAGATCCTCGCTTAATGATCTGCACAGTATTTTCTTAATGATGATAATTGGGGACTGCTGGAACAGCCATTGTTAACTGGCAGGGCCATGTGATTTACCGGTTTACACTGCATTTGCTTAGTGATGGATATTCTGGTCCCAGTTATTATTGCTAAGTGAGGGTTACCTGTAAAAGTTTGTGACTATACACATAACAGATATTCTGTGCTGAGACTCTGTTAAGTGCTCCTGTTATCTCGGGTGATACCTTTCTTGAGAAAGCTGAGGCATAACAAACTTCTAGCCTCCTCCAGTCCCCCCCCCCCCCTAGTTTTTGTGTTCTTGATAGATGGCTTTTTACCAAAAATCTTTTGTCTACTATGGGAATAAAATTAGAGCAGTCTGGAACTGGACAGATTACTCAAGGGAAAGTATGAGTCTTCAAAAAGTGTTTGGGAAGACTTACTTGCAGAGCCATATGTTACTCATTCAAATTGCATAGTAACTGGAAAGTCCCTGTCTTATCCAATAATTCTTATTAATGGAACTATTCAACATTTTGGCTACTCGCTTTTGTCTGGAAATGTGAACATGGGTGTCTCCAAAGACACTGTAGGAGCTTCAATAGTTACTTTAGTTATTTTCCCAAGGTGTTTAACTTGCTATGCCAAGCAGAATAAATTAAACTATTTATCGATGCCCTTCTTAGAAATGGTGTTAACTTATTTCCATGCAGTTGAAATGTCACATGCATTGCTGCCATAGTTTAGAAAATTAAAACTGGGTATTTGGTTTTAAGCCAGATTATATGAGAGGCAATGCTTCCAATGGAGAGAATGTTCAGATTTAAAAGGGCAGAAAAGTAAAAATGTTAATTGATGTGACAATATCATTCTTTTTTTTAGTTTAATTTTGTTAATCTTTTCTTAATATTATTCATTTTTGTCTGTGAGAATGTAATTAGAGGTATGTAATACTTTTTTATGCATAGAAATTTCCCATCTTCCTCTCATACATTTTTATTGCTGGAGAAATATAATAGAACAGCTGATATTGTAGGATAATTGATCCTGAATAAACTGAATTTAATTTACTGAAAGGGAGAAGCTGTGCACCGAAGTGAGATTTTTGGTGTTCAGTTTATTCCTTTTTAGCCAACTCAAATAAAGTGTTATGTCAAGTGGTGGCTTTGCCTCAGTACAAAGCATGTTTGTTCACTTAAGATGAAGCACTCAGTTTTTCTCTTACCAAAACTTTATTATGCCATTCTGTTCTAAAGGATCACACACAACTATCAGCAGTTTTGGAAAAGGATTGGGGTAAATTAGAATCATCATGGATTTCCCATTAATATCAAACAATTTAATCTTTAAAAATTCTTGAAGTTAAAAAATGTGGCACACACACAAAATAATTAAATTGGATTAATCCCCAATCAAATTCTTTTTTCTTCAAACCTTTTCAGTAATAATGCTTTAGCACAAACATTTTGCAGAAATATGAGTGTTTTTTTTTACAAATTGTGTTTTTCAGAAAAACTATTTTTCTATGATCTTTCTAATATATTTGATGATTAAATAAACATGTTTCAACTATAATTTCTCTCAGAACCAACAATTCTTTTTAGAACTGATGATGGTAGTTCTCCAGCATGATCGATGGAGAATCCACAGATGGGTTGATCTTGTCTTCCTGCCCTAGAGACTAAGTCAATCAACCTTTGCCACGCCTCTCTCCTTGGACTAGGATCCCAGTCACGACTTAGTCTTTGCCCAAGAGAGATGTGGTAAAGTTGACTCTTAGTCCTAGGACAAGAAACAGTGATCAGGTTGTACCTTTCCTTTCCTTTTTTCTCCCCCATTCCCTTTGCTGCACTGCTATCCGTGCAGCGTTAAACCGCCCAGATTCAAACAGTTTGCAGGCTTCAGCTGAAGCCTCAAGCCTCGTTGATTCGGCAAGCAGTTCACACTGATTGCCATTTTGGCGCCACGTGGGACCCTCTCCATATGTGTCCTCTCTGCTGTGCTCGTTTCCGAGCAGTTTAGAGCTGATTAGAGCCGATTGCATAGTTTTCGCTATTTGCAGGCTTCGGCTGAAGTCTCAAGCCTCATTTCTCCTTCGGCGGACTGGAAAGGCAGCGGTAGCCATTTTGGGCCCCACGCGTGCTGTTTTCAGCTGGGGGAGAAAGGACCTTCCTTCGGACAAGCCCACTCATGGGGGAGGACGGATTTAACCGTCAGCATTGCAGTCAGCATTTACCTTCCCTGGTGATTGCTGGGGCGGCCGAGCTAATTTGGCCACATCTTACAGGTCCGGAAAGCTAGTAGCCTTAGCGGTGGCCATTTTGGAGGCCGCAAAGCACTCCAAACAGGACAGAAGCAAGGGAATCGATTGTGGATTGCCAATCTGCTGGCAAATTACTACAGAAAGTGTCTGATTCCGTTCGATAAGGACAATTCCGCATTACAACAGTCTGTCCTCTTCGCCTCAGTTGGCGCAATTCAAGGCCTCAAGGCGTGGCTGGGCCTACCTAGACAGCCACCATTTTGGCTCCTGCATACAGGCCTCAATTCAGTATTGACTTCTGACTGTACAATGTGTGCTGGCCATGCCATTGAATTGGTCTTGCCACCACCAACTGCTTACTAGTGTGCTGGCTGTTACCATTAAGTTGGTCTTGCCGCCACTAAGTGGATTGCATCTGTGCGAGCCATACCATTAACTTGGTCTTGCCGCCACTAAAAGCCTTGTCAGGGCACGAGCCATGCCATTAACTGGTCTGGGCAGCTACATCCACTTCCTTTTTTGTCAGAACCTCTCTCTCTGGCTTCGCCAGCTGCAGGCTAGAGTTCCGCCAGAAGAGGTACGGATGCATCATGACTTGAACAAATCAGTGGCTGCATCAGAATATATGGTGGACATGTAGTTACACGCTGCCAGATTTTCATCTCGAGCAATAGCATTTAATGTCACCGTTCGTAGACTCTTGTGGCTCCAACAGTGGCAAGAAAATGCCAGGTCCAAGTGGCGTTTGGCCGCTACCCCGTACAGGGGTGGACAGTTATTTGGAGAGGCCTTACATCCTTATGTAATTGAAAATAAGGATAAATGCAGGGTCATGTCCCATCTTTTCGGGATGGTAGATAGGAAAACTACCCCCCACGCCCGCAGGCAGGGATGGGATCGGAGTTTGCTCACCTCTCCCGACCTTTTCCCCAAGACCAGTCTGTCAATTCGACAGATCTGGCAATAGGGACAGACCCAGACAGCAATTTCAGGCCAAGCGGCCCTTCGAGGCACGGGTGGCTGTCCCTTCGACGGTCCAAGTGACCGTAGGGAGGCCTCTCCCATAGAGGGCAGGTTGGCTCTCTTTGCGCACAAATGGGAAGCCACCACCATGGACCTCTGGGCCCTCAACACCATCAGATTCGACCTATCTCTGGAGTCACCTCCAAACCCCCGAGACATTTAGTCTCTTGCCCATCGCCCAAAAAATCTGGTCAAAAGAGGTCTCATGAAGGAGACCATTCGACATCTCCTGGAGATCCGGGCCATAGAGTCGGTACCGGTAGAGTGGAAGGGACGGGTTTTTTTTATTCCATTTTGTTCATTGTTCCAAAGACCTCAGGAGGATGGAGGGCAATCCTCGATTTAAAGGGATTGAATACTCACTTGGCATACAGGAGATTCAGGATCCAATGGTCCAATCCATATTGGTCGGCATCGGAAAGGAGGACCTGACGTCTGTTGACCTGACGGAGGCCTACCTATATATTCCCATCTTTCCCGGGTGCCGGAAATTCTTCAGGCTCTGCTAGGCAGGCCAACATTTTCAACACAGAGTTCTACCTTTCGGCCTCTCATCGGCCCCCAGTGTTCACAAAGGTCCTGGAGGCGCTTGCCACACATTGAGGACCATTCAGGTGCGTATCCAGTGTTACCTGGATGACATCCTCATTCAATCCTCCTCAGTTCAATTGGCTCAGTCAGAACTGGCATTATCCATCAAGACCCTCCAAGACCACGGGTTTTCAGTAAATTTCCAGAAAAAACAGACAGTTCCCTCCACCCACCTCCTTCACCTGGGCACGGTGATAAAAAGATACATGGAAGTGCAAGGTCTATCTATCTCTGGAACGTCGGGACAGCATCCTGTCCCTGGTCAACCAGATTCAAAGGGAGCGTGTAGTCACCCTGGCTATGCCTTCCCAATTATTAGGAAGGATGGTTTCCTGCATAGCGATTGTGCTTTGGGCCCGACTACACTCCAAAAACTGGCAATGGTTCTTGTTCCCGTTCCAGAGGCGGGGCAACAGTTCCTCCAGCCAAAGGGTAAGGGTTCCGTCACAGACCCTAAAATCCCTCCAGCGGTGGTCAAGGGGACCTTGTTCAAGGAACCTGCCTGGCTCATCCTGACCTCGGATGCCAGTTTGTTCGGCTGGGGAGCACACCTACAATCACAGTTGGCTCAGGGCCAGTGGTCCTGGTCAGATCTGAAGCACAACGTAAACTGGTTGGAGCTCAGAGCTATACACCTGGCTCTACGCCACTTTCGCAGCACAGTGGCAAGGCAACACACTCTAGTCCTCACGGACAACATGGCGGTGAAAGCCCATGTCAACCGGCATGGGGGTATCCATTCCGGGTCCCTTATGTCCGAGGCTCAGTTGTTGGGAACCTGGGCAGAGACCAACCTCTCCTCCCTCAAGGCCGAGCACATCTCGGGAGAGACGAATCGGCAAGCGAACTTCTTGCGCAGGACAACAGTGGACCACTCCGAGTGGTGCCTGCATCCAGATCTCTTCAAGGAGATATCGGAGAGGTTTGGTCATCCAGTGCTGGACTTGTTTGCTACTCTGGCGAATTCCCAACTCCCGAGATTCTTATCCCGGTTCCCGTCTCAAGAGGTGGAGAGGGTAGATGCCCTCCGCAGCCCATGGTCCAGAGGGCTTCTCTATGCGTTCCCTCCTCTACCTCTGGTCCAGGCAGTTATCCAAAAGATACTGCAGGAACGGGCAGAGGTGATACTAGTTGCTCCACACTGGCCAAGGCGGCCGTGGTTTGCTGACCTTGTGAGCTTTCGACTTCTTCTCTGTGGAGGATACATCAAGATCGAATCTCCCTCAGCCAGGGGATTCTATATCACCCAGAGCCCCAGTGGCTCCAGTTAACCGGCTGGCATTTGAACGGCGACTCCTGACACAAGAGTCCTACTTGTCAGACATGATTACTATGCTTCAGACTTCAAGAAGGCTTACAACTAACAGAATGTATGATTCCACATGGAAAAATTTCTGTCACTGGTGTGGGAAGCAACAATATTCCAAGGATTTTGGATTATTTGTTGGAGGGGCTCAAGAAGGGCTTGGCGCCCAATACAATCCGCAGACAAGTGGCTGCTCTGTCCACGGTGCTTACGTATGGCAATTCAGAGCCCTTGGCTCAGTATCCCATGGTGCGCTCCTTTGTCAAGGGAGCAACCAACACCAAACCATCCATGGTTCATAGATATCCCTCTTGGGATCTGTCCAAAGCCTTACAGGTCCTCACTTCCCCTCCATTTGAGCCTGTCAGAACTCTACAGTTCTTGACACTTAAAGTCGCCTTCCTAGTAGCCGTCACATCGGCTAGGTGCATTTCTAAACTGGTACCTCTCTCTAACAGAGATGACTTATGCATCTTTCATACCGACAGGGTAGTCCTATGATTGGTCCCCTCCTTCGTTCCCAAAATCAATTCACAGGGCTCAGGAGGTGGTGCTGCCAGTTTTTTGCCTCATCCGTCTCATGACTTGGAACGTACATGGCATACCTTGGATGTTCGCAGAGTTTTGCGTCACTATATCAAGCGGATGGCATCCTTCCGCAAATCTGGGGCCCTCTTTGTTTCATTTTAGCCCTTTTCAATGGGCCAGAAGGTGACTGCCTTTACCATTGGAGGGTGGATTAGGGCTTGCATAGCGGGGGCATACCAAACGCACTCCTTGCCAGTTCCAAGTCGGATCACCGCGCACTTCACTCCCAGTGCTGCAACCTCAGCGGCGTGGGCGACACAGGCATCAATTGAAGTAATCTGTATGACAGCGACATGGTCGTCGCTTTCTCCCTTTGTGAAGCACTATAAACTAGATAAGTTTGCCTCTGCTGATGCCTCATTTGATAGGAAGATGCTCCAATGAGTAGTACCAGGTAGTGGGACACAGGCCCAAACTTCTTCCCGGCCATAGGGACAGTGAGGCTTTGGTATGTCCCATCTGTGGATTCTCCATCGATCATGCTGGAGAAGGAGCGTTGTCTTACCTGAACGCCTTTTCTCAGCATGACGATGGAGAATCCACTCCCCCCCTTTAAGGTCCGTCAGGTCCTGTGTCAGGTGTATTTTGAGCTACCACATTGAAATGTCATCAACAGCTGCGCCTTCGTCATGACTGGGGATCCTAGTCCAAGGAGAGAGGCGTGGCAAAGGTTGATTGACTTAGTCTCTAGGACAGGAAGATAAGATCAACCCATCTGTGGATTCTCCATCGTCATGCTGAGAAAAGGCGTTCAGGTAAGACAACACCCCTATTCTTGAATGCCTGAAGTCTACTTTAATTTTGTGAGATCAAAACTTGCTCCGTTTCAAAAAGTTAATTTATTGTGAGATAATTACTTATTATAACTTAAGATACTTTGTTCTGACTAGTTTTATTCTGATGAGCATGTCTTCCTTGCTGAGTTATCACTGAAATCAAGAGTGAACTTTCAGTTGCTTTACAGTACATACTAAAAATTCCCACAATTTTAATATATAAAGAATGGAATTGTGGAAAGAAAAATCTTCATCAGGGTCCAGTCCAAGCTGGGAATAAACAAAATGGAGACTGCTTTAGAAAGAAGGTTGCAGTTTATTGAAGAGGAGAGCCAGATAGAAAGATAGCTCTGGGAAAACTGACCACATGTTGCTGGGAGTGGTGGGTTTTTATACCTTCTGGGGCTCTTAAGGTTGTTTCCTGGGCCTGTTTGAGGCTTTGAATTTCCTGTGTCATGTACTTTAACCTGAGTCTGAGTGTGCCCTTTTGGTATTGGTGATTTAATCCTATTATGTCCCCAAAGGTCATGTCTTTTAGAGTTTGGGTGGGGTATGTAGATTTTAGAGGTCCTTGTCTTCCTAATCTCAGCTTCTAGCTTCCTGGCCCCAACCTTCCTGAATGGATTATTAAATTTGCATTTCTAAAAGCTGGCCTCTGCCTAGGGGCTGGGGCTGGTTTCTGTCTTTTTTTAAGATCTTCTCCATTATTCCTTTGGGGAAAATATATTCTGCCTTTTTAATATTTCCCAAAGTATTTCTTTCTCTGGATTCTTCCCACAGAATAAAATCTAATTTAAATAAGGGATCCTTGATGATCTCTGAGCTTGGTTGTTTTCTTGCAGAGGTTGCACTACCCAAACTAGGTAACATCATCAGTGCTAGTGAGGAGTGGGGTTTTCACTCAGTTTATATTCTAGTGGCTTGCCCTGTCAGTGTTGGTGAGAGCTGTTTACTATTAGCTTGTTTGGCAATTCTTTGGTTGGGGTATTGTTTGCTTCTTGATTGTTAGTTTAATGTTAATCTTAGTGTTAATATCTGCTCATATGGGTGTATTTTTGTTTCCTTTTTGGCTTGTTGATTGACTCTTTTGAATAAATAAGAATATTACTTAGAAGAGCACAAACACACTGGAGCAACCCTGAACATCAGAAAAGGGAATGGATCAACCTGTACAACATCTTCCAACAAAACGGATATCCACACAACTTCATCAAAAAATGCCTGAGCATTCAACCCAATACGGAACAACCAATCAAGCTGTGAAAAGGATAATGTTGCCATGCATCAAAAGCATCTCAGAAACCACCAACCAACAATTACAACCATCTGGCATCAGTATACAAACCAAATAAAGCCCTTCAAAACATTCTAAGTAAACCAAAAGACTCAGCAGACCAGAAGAAAAAAGATGAGTCACCTTCAACATATAGTGTAAGGACTACAACAGCCATTATGTGGAACAAACAGGCAGAAGACTAGCAGAGCACATCCATGAATGCCAACTAGCAGTCAGAAGACATGATGAAATCTCCAAAATGGACAGACTTAACCATAGTGTCAACTTAAAAACATCTTAGATGAAGCCGAGTCTAAAAATACTAAAGAATTCCTGAAAGCCTGTCTCTCTGACAAATCAGCCATCAACAGGCACATAGACATAAACAAAATCTAAATACCATTCAAACAAGACAATCAACATGCCAAAAAAGGAATAAAAAGACCAAAACATCAGGTATCAGCCTCACCAGCTAAAATGCTCAAATGAGCAGCGATTAACATCAAGATTAACATTAGACTAACAATCAAGATGCAAACAATACTCCAGTCAAGGAACTACCAAACAAACTAATCGTAAACCAAAGAACTACCAAGACCACTCCCACCAACACTGACAGGCAAGCCACTAGAACAGGGGTGTCAAACTGCTGGCCTGCGGGCCGGACACGTTATCGGGAAACCACACCCATCCCATTGCCGGCAATGGCAAAAAAGCTCCGATACGTTGCGCGACGTCACGTGATGTCGCGAGTTTGACATGTCTGCACTAGAATATAAACAGAGAGCAAATCCCACTTCCTAGTTTGGGTAATGAAAAATCTGCATGAAAATAACCAAGCTCAGAGGGCATCAAGGACCCCTTATTTCAACCTTGAGCCACAAATATTGTTCTCTAGTTTAAATTGTGAAAAGATTGCAATGTATTTAAGAAACTCTGACTGGAAGTGTATTCTATTCAATCTGTTGTAAACTTTATCATATGGTATAGTTCATATCTTATTGTTCAATAATATATTGGGAAATACATGTTTTCACGTGAAGTAGACTTCATAAATAAAATACTCTGCTAAATAAATTATGCCCATCTACTGTAGAGACATAATCATATATAAAGCAGCTTTTGAGTGTCTCTGTTATAATGATAGTATACAGTACATAGTATATTTCAAAAATGACTATTTTTATATCTTCTGTACTACCTTATAGTTTTGCTGCTGATGGAGTAAATTCAGTTATTTTAAAAGACTTTCAAGGGTGCTAAATATTTTACTGATGGTGTAAGGCTTACAACACAGGATAATGTCTAGACAGATTTTAAAATTTCATCTCGTGGACACTATTCTGCATATCTAAAATCACCACTCCAGCTTCAATTTTTCCTCTTAAAATGCACAGCTGGAAATTTTGGTGTTCAAATACAATTTTATTTTGCTACTTTCTGATAATAATATGGAAACTATTTGGTGAAGTGAAATTGTTTTGCATTGGGGTATTATTGAGCGCTTGTAAACTGGCTTGTTCAAGAGGTCACTTGAGTGATTTCTTTGGTTATCTTTTTAAATGGTAGTGGTTTCTTTTTCTTTGGTTCACTTTTTAAAATGGTAGTTCTTGTTAAAGAACAACCATGTAAGTAAGTGGATGCTAACTCATCAAAATTTGGTGAGTAGAAATGCAGGAATTAAAAAAGAGGGGGAGGAAAGTACAGCATAATCTTAATGCATCTTTGTCATACAAGCTGGGTTAGTACTGCTCCCTGAGTTATTTCCAAACTGCGAACAATCTGAAACCAGTCTGTCTAGATTTATGACATAATAACATCTCATAGAGATTGCAATACTATTTTATGGCTTGGAGGCAGTTTTTAAAAGTATTGAATTACATTTTATTTGTTGACTCTGTATACAGTTGTGGTGGTGCCTATTTCTTGATATCCCTGTTAGATGCTACTTTAACAAAGTTCTCCTGGGTGTAAAGCAAGTCACATGATCTCCAAGGTTTTGGAAAGTGGTTTTGTTTGTTTGTTTGTTTGTTTGTTTGTTTGTTGCAATTTCAGGTGGGGTTGCTAATTTGATTAGACAAGTAGATCTGAGCTGAGATGGATCTTACTCTTTCCTTATGCCATTTTATCCCTGGGAAGACATATATAGGCACCTGCAGTTTACTTTTATTTTTCACATAGAGAATGATATATGAAAAATACAAACTAGTCTAAGATTATTGCTATACTTAGAAGTATAAAATATTGCAGATATTAAAGAATATAAAGCTTTCTTTCAAATGTAACATGAGATTTTGTGTACATTCCAAAAGGAGATTTCTCCAGAAGAATTCAAGAAAATTTCTGAGAATAGTGGTTTTGCCACATGAACTTGCCTCAAGCTTATTTAAATGCTATAAAAAAAGCAACTGAGAATGCTTCCACATCTGTGAGTCACAATATATAAAAGATTTTCAGCTCAGATCCTGATTTGTTGAATATGTACCGTGATGTTAGAGCAAGCTACTGTTTGGGTTATAAAACATAGCAAATCAGACTCATATACATATACATATACATATACATATGCGTATGCGTATGTATATATATATATATAGAATATCCTTGTGTTGTTTTTCATACAAATTAATATTATAATGTTTTGATCAGCCCTTATTACTAATGCTTCCTGATTCTAGAAACACCTCAAATTGTTCGGTAGATCCAGAATGGGCATAGATTATCCAGTGAAGATTGAATAGGATGCAGCTTTTTTATTGAGCTGGAAAACTGCAAAATCTTTTTCTCTTTTACCAGTTTTCCTTTCTGTAAACTGGCATTTGGTTGTCCTTGTAATTTCCTTTGTAAATGAGAAAGCCTTGCATCATCCTAAACAGTAAAACTATGCTGTAACTCTCTTGCATTTCAAATTGTATTTTCAAAGTGTTGTAGTTCAGCATGCAAATTAGCTTGGCACAGCCTATTATTCTCTGTGGCAGTATAGGCAGGCAAATTATTTTTTATTGAACAATACTGAGAAGTGACATATATTTTTAATAAAATGCTATAAAATGCTTACAAAACTATGTGAAAATAATGTATTAAGGATCAGCGAGTAACAACAGTGAATGAAACAGTCAAATAGCAGATTTTCCTTAAAGGATTTGTTTTTTAGTTTCCTGTATGCAAAGAAGTTATGAATACAACCTGATTCAAAACATTGATTAGTATCAATATAATAATTAGATTTGGAAAATTATAATCCTACTCTGTGCACAGTCACAGACTCACAGTGGCTTTTTCCCCTTGCAGTAAATATTTGTACAGAACTAATAGAGCAGTGGTTCTCAACCTGTGGGTCGGGACCCCATTTGGGGTCGATCGACCATTTCACGGGGGTCACCAAGCAAGGCTGTCCGCCATTTTTTTTTGTCCATTTTTTTTGTCCACCATTTTTTCCCCCTTTTCCGGCGGGTGCCTTACCTCCCTTGGGCTGGGCCAGCTGGTGGTCGGCCTGCTCCATCTCTGCCGCTTGGCAGCTACGCCTCGGCCGGCGCAGGGGGCGGAACCACGCATGCGCGGCGCTCCCGGGCAGGGAAAGTCCTCGACTTACAACCGGTTTAGTCCTCGACTTACGACCGGTTGGGGTCGCGGCATTAAAAAGGTTGAGAACCACTGTAATAGAGGTTGATTTAAGTGGATAGAACATCTTAAAGTACCCTGAATAACATTTGTTCCCCCCAGTATGATATTGGCTTTCAGCGAGCTTCCATTTTTGCATATTTAAGAAGAAACCATGCTAAATAATTTACACAATCAGATACTCTGTGTCAGAAACAAAGATTAGTATCTATTTAAACACAACCTCAATTTTTCATTTCTAAATAATTCTTCTCATATATCTATAGATCTAGATAAAGGCTAAAAGTTTCGGTAGGAAACAACAGCAAGAGCCAGGTTGTTGTAGTGGTTAAAGTTCTGACTTTAATGAAAAGACTGTGAGTTCCAATCCTGCCTTAGGCATGAAAGCCGGCTGGGTGACTTTGGACCGGTTATTCTCTCTCAACCCAACCCAACCCACCTCACAAGTTTGTTGCTGTGGGGAAAATAGAAGGAGGAAGGAGAATTATGTGTGGGGTCCCTGGTGCTCTGTGAGCTTGTAAACAATTCATTATCAAACTACGTAACATCAGGAGAATTACAGTATATATGTGTGACCTTGAACTACATACAAAAAAATAAATACGGGATTTTAAAAAAAGGTTCAAATACCATAATGCTTGAATTAAGTTCATAGACATTCATTTAAAACATGGTTGATATATGCACTTTCTCTCTAGAAACAGGATTCATTTTGGCATTTAAATCTAAAATAATAAAGCAAAGCAAAATTTAAACAGGATTTTATATTGGGATCATACTCCCCCTTCTCTCTGTATGTGTATGTGTTTAATGTTTATGGGCTAAAATATGGATTTACATACATATATTTCCATTATGCTATTTCTTTTCAGGTTAAACAGTGTTATGAAATACTGGCATAAGAAATAGCTTGGCAACATAATATAGTAATATAAAAATATGAACAAGAAGTTGGAGGACAAAAAGGAAATATTGCTCATTTTATCTTATGTTAATATCATTCTGCCAAACCATCTTTGATTCCATCACATCTATACAATATTTCATTGTTTGTTATTATTCATTATTATTTCATTGATTCATATTATTGGTGTTTGTTCTTCAATTAACTTCCTCCTTTTGGTGGATTTCATCAACTCCAATCAATTCTTCTAGATCCGTTCATTTTTCCTTCTCATACTTGTTTTGCAGTTTGATTCTCATTCCATTTCCTCTGTCTGATCAAACCATTTCAGTGTAATTATTTTATACTTCAATCAGAATCCACCTATTCGGAATCAGTTCATTCTTGACAACAGAATACAGAACAACAGTGAGATACAGATCCCGAAAAGGCAAGTGACATTTTAAGCCACATCAAAAGGGGCTTAGTTTCCTAATCACTGGAAGTCATTTTCTGCTTTCTTTAACTTCTGTCAAACCCCATTTGAAAATCTAGAACAGATTTAGAGAAGGGTGTTAAGGATGATTAGGGACTAGAAATGAAAGTTATGAATAATTATTACAAGATCTGGGATTTTCTGGTCTTGAGAAGACTGGAGGGGGATATTCTTCAAATACATGAAAGGAAGTTAGAAAGCAGAAAGCTCTGACTTTGTTATATGTGAAGCTACCTACCCAGAGTCATTAGAACTGGGTGGCCTAGAATTTGAAATATAAATGAATACATTCCAGAAAAACCTCAGAAAGGACAGCGGGACCACTGAGCCAGAGCACTTAATGGATAAATGAACTGTCTATTGTTGCAGGTGTTGGGTTCCTGCACTGAGGAAGGTGCTGGATTTCATAGCCTAAATGCCCTGTCCAGCTTTGATTCTAAGATTCATATGCTTCCATAATTTTAATCCTAATTTTCTTTTGAGACCCATTTTTCACAAGGCTTTCAAAATTCCAGTTTCCCACATGTTGCTTTCAGACAGTTAGTGTGGCTTTCCAAAAAGAATCTGGTTGCCACAGCAACTGAGCTGTTAATAAATACCAAAGAAGGGGGGATGTGTTTCTCTAGCTTCAGCAAAAGCCTCCACTGCCTCCATGCTGTATTACAAGGAACCCATGGACTGTGGCAAGTAAGTCTTTAGGGTATTTCCCTCCGTTTGCTTTAAATCAGTTTATAATCTTACTTGGAAGGCATCTGGAGGAAGCACATCCTTTTTGACTAAGATGCAGTTAATGTGTAAAGCTCAGTATGCTAAGAGGTCTGGGTTTTTTGAGCAGGTCAAATTCAAACGGTATTAGATATAACTGTTTGCAGCTGTCTCCCCTGCTAATATGTATCATTATTAAAGCAGGAATCTGGTTCAGAAGTTACCTGTCCATGAATTTAGAATGTGGCTATATTTTCTGAAATACAGAACAGTCTTCCTGGGCCTGGTAAGAGATTATGCAGATTGATCTGGAGCAGCGGTTCTCAACCTGTGGGTCGTGACCCCATTTGGGGTCGAACGACCATTTCACGGGGGTCGCCAAACAACGCAGTCCGCCATTTTTCCCCCTTTTCCTTAGCTGTGCTACTCCCTCTTATTCTATTGGCTTTTGAAAGCCAATAGAATAGACTCTATTCAAGAGACTCTATTCTATTGGCGTTCGAAAGCCAATAGAATAGACTCCAGCCGGTGGTCGGCCTGCGCCGTCGCTGCCGCTAGCCAGCTACGCCTCGGCCGGCGCAGGGGGCGGCACTACGCATGCGCGGCGCTCCCGGGCCGAGACGGTTGCTGGGCGACAGCCTGCGTCCACCCTCGGCCTGCCCAGCGTGCGCTCCAGCTGCAGGAGAGGAGGCGGAGCGTGCGTGCCTCCTCCTGCCCCGCCCGCAGGGAAATACAGGTAGTCCTCGACTTACAACCACATGGTTTGGGGTCGCGGCATTAGGAAGGTTGAGAACCACTGATCTGGAGTATGCAGGTCAAAAATGACTGATAACATGGAAAAAATACAGCTGGCCAGTCTTGCAACAGTCACCTCTTCCATACAAATAAATCCTCTTCAGGATCTAAATTCTGAGTTTTGGTGGCAACTGTTCTTACCCTTCTGATTTATTTTCATTTACTCTGCAGAATACTGTACACTAAGTTAGCTCATAGTATTGTTTCCATATATAAAATAAGTAAAAAAAAATCTTTTCTGACGCATCAGAAGAGCATACATTGTCAGCTAAGGAACCTTGTTTCATAGCTCAACTGGTTTGTAATTTCTGCTGTAGAAGTTCTTAGTTTAGGAAAATAAAACTTGCTTTGTGCTAAATTAGACTACAGTAGTTATCCACGTGTCCCACTACAGTACATGCTATTCTGTTTTGCAACTAATCTCTAGTGTTTTAGGCAGAAGCCTTTTCTGTCTTCTGTTGCTTTATGGGTATACCGTCAACTTAAGAGTTGAAGCAGATTTCGGCAGCTAAAGCAGCAGCCTGTGGTTAAAAATGCAAACATGTTGTACACCTCTTACCGTCAGGAACTTTTTTCCTTATGAAATCTTGATAGCTGCAACATATATTTACTATCTCTAGCCCTAGTTTTTGTAGCAACAGAAAACTGTTCCTATCTTCACTGGCATCCTTTAAAATATCTGAATACTGATACCACATTTTTTCTCAGTGTTTCCCCAGACTACTTACTTCCTGTATCATCTTTTTCGTTCTCTGAATATATTCTGACCTGTCAGTATTTTTTAGAGAAATGTGATTCCCAGAATGACACAATACTCCAGATGTGGTCTCGCCAGTGCAACATAAAAAGGAATAAGGACTTTACACATATTTGATACAATGCTTCTTCTAATGCAATCCAGAACTATATTAGTCCTTCCAGCAGCTGTCTCAATATCCCTGTTCAGCTTGTTGTCAATGATGACACCTAATCCCTCCTTTACTGTACTGCCTCCAAGCCACGAATCAACCATCTTGTCTATGTATCCTAATTTTGTTTTCTTTCCTGAACATAGTACTTTAGATTCTGACAGTTAAAGGATATCTTGTTCCTCCCAATCTAGCCAATCTTGTTTTATCAACTAGTGTGCTGGCCAGATCTCCCAATTTTGTGTCCTCCACAAATTTGATAAGCAACCGATCAATACTCTTATCCAAATCATTAATAAAAATGTTGAATAATTGCAAAGTGCAATTGTTATTTAGCTTATGCTGCAAAAATTTTAATGTACCCCTAAGGAAAACTTTGAAGAAAAGCTGTATTGTAACATCTAAATATAGAGAGGGAGATGAACATAATTATTGTAGTAACAGGGGTAGAATAAAAAAGTTAGATGGAAGCTATGTAGTGCTGATACAGATTGCTTTCTGCTATGCAGAAATGATGCTGCTAAAATGGGAGGCTATTTGAAAAAAATAGTGAATTTATTAAAGCAAGATTTGGGGAACCAAAGGATTCCTAAATAAGTATTATTGTTTCAATAAAAATAAAGGGAAATAACCTGCAGAAAAGAGAAAAGTGATATTGTCTGTGCATTCCTTCTCCTTCAGTCTCTAAATCAATGTGTGAAACCCTGTAGATGTTTTGGATTCTAATTCAGACATTTTCAACCAGCATGAGTTACTTGGACATCAGCAAGTTGGGAAAAGTTAGATATAATGCTGTTATAATGCTAATGGCAATGTAAAAATAGAGTTCTGGATTAAACATGCAAAAGGACAATATAGTAAAATAGACAATTCTTATAATGCATTTAATAGATAAAAATGCATCAGAATGCAAAAGTACTGGATGGCAAAATGTACATTAAAAAAACAAACATTAAAAGCATAATCTTTTATGGTAATTATCTCATATAATAGAAGTTAACCATTACAAAATATACACTTTTATTATCCATTATAAATCCAATGAAACAAAAGTAAACAATAAAATAAAAAATGAAGTTTGAGGCTGCAGTCCTGAACACCCTCAGCAGCAAATAGTTCCATTGAATGCAACAACATTATTTCAACAAATATGAACAATGTAAATTGTACAATTGTAAATTTAGTTAAAATTACATGAATTGCTAAGTTTCATTAGGTTCAAGCGCTCAGGAATCCTAGAACTATGTATAAAGGAGAAGGAATTTATTGAGGAAAATATAATTTATTAAATATTTGACACAAAATATATCATTGGAGTAAAATTTAAAATATTACTATATAGAGGTTGGTGTAAAAACATGTTGATAAAAGATTTTTAAAACGCAATACATTTTGTGAAGTGCAACTTTTAAAAATACATGATTTATATATGCTGTGATCTTTTTTCCCCGATGGCATTTTTCCCAGGGCTCACATAAGCAATTTCAGTAAGCTAAAGGATGTCACAGTAGATAAAAAGACCCATTTATAACTTTTTTGCAGAAAGTAAAGACAAACTGCTATGTAGATGAATTTTACAAAGGCATTTAAAGACTTAACTCTTAAACTTCATGACACATTACAAAATGTACTATGGAAACAAATTCTGCTAACTGGAAATTATAGTACTAGAGGTGATGTGCTGTTTTGATACTACACAAATATTAACACTAATTTAGCAAATAATCTTTATTTACTCCTTCAGTGTCAGAGTTTATACTTTTCTGTCATCATAAAAGGCTTGGGGCAAGTAATCTGTGAAAGCATCTCTTCCCATATTTTCAAATCTAGATGAATAAGATTTTCATCAAAAACTCTTCTCCAGTTCTTTCCCACACTATGGTGTAAGTAAGGAGAGCACCAACAAAAGAAATGCTCTTTTCAGTAATGGCATCCTGTTTCTGAATCATCCTCTCCAGAAAAGCTTGTTTGGTACTTACGTTTATGGTTCTTTTGGTTTCAGGCAAAGACTTTTGTATTTATATAAACATTTAATAAGATCTTATCTACTAATCTACCACAACTGTTATTACTGCAGATCATATATTTTGACAAAAAATTACATATTTTTGTTCTATATTCTATTTCTATTTTACTTTTATTATGTATGGACACTGCCCAAAGTGTGATTGATGAGCAATTAAAATAAAACTCATAAACTCATAAAACATAAAAAAATGTCTAAATGATTTGTCCTGGATATACAGTGTGTGTGAGTGTGTATGTGTGAGTGTATGTGTGTGTGTGTGTGTATGCATATATATATAAAGGTGTGTGTGTGTGTGTATGCATATGCAGGCTAAGTTTATATTTACATTTTTAAGAAGAAACCTTTGGGATTTCTTAAATTTATAGAGCACTCTGCTTTCATGTAGTTTTAAATGATTGATGTGGAAATCTAAAACACCCAAAGGAAAACATAAAACGGTTGGGATCCTTTGCAAGTCATAAGGATTTGCATAAATATCCCAACAAAAGAGTTAAAAAAATTAGAACTTGTACCAGAAGATAGACTCAGAGAGTATAAGATATTCAGAGGTTACTTAGTTCATCCACCTTATCAGTGTGCTTGCCTTATCTCTTGCCAAGTCAGCTTTCCCCTGCCCTATACTTCTGCCTTTTGTTTTTCCTTTTCCCAGATACATGACTTTACATTTACATTAATTTGTTAAAATTAATCCTGTTCATTTTGACCTGCTGTTCAAGCCTGTTTATATCTTTTAACTCTTCTCAAGTGCTGTCCACTCCTTGTTTTGATAGTCATCTCCTGAGCCCTTTCATCCAAATCATGAATAAAAAACAGCACAGGACCCAGGATGCAGCCCTGCAGCCCTCCGCTCAATACTACTGTACAGTCTAATGCAGGAGTGTCAAACTCAATTTCATTGAGGGCCACATCAGCATTGCGGTCGCCCTCAGGGGGCCAGGTGGGTGTGGCCATGGTGGGTGTGGCCTACTGGGTGGGTGTGGCCTACTGGGCGTGGCCTACTGGGTGGGCGTGGCCAGCTCTACATTGTTCACGTCAAGGGTGCCTGTGGGGGCCTGGGCAGGAGTGGGATAGATCTGAGGGTCTCTGGCAGAAGGGGGTGGGACCAAGGCAAGTGCCAAGGCATGGTCCACTGGAGGAGCCTCACTGTTCCTCTCAGGCCACGTGGGGGGGCTTATGGAGCTAAGACTGAATGCGTTTCAGCATAGATGGCCACCACAAAATTGTACATTGGCTCCTGGCCAGTCTGGGCCAGGGCGAAGGCAGGGGGGCCATTCCCTCACTGTTTCCAGGATGGCTCCGCGGGCCACATGAAACCACTTCGCGGACCGCATCCGGCCCGCGGGCCTTGTGTTTGACATGTCTGGTCTAATGTAAAACTATTTAGTACTTTCTGGGTGTGGTTAGTCAGCCAGTTATGAATCCATTTAAAAGATCTGTCTTCTAACCTATATTTTATTATTCTTTTCATGGTGACATTTGAGAAACTTTGTGCTTTTATATCCATAGCATTCACACAATTTATTAAGTTACTCAGAAAAGGAGATAAGGCTAGTCTAGTGTGACTTATTTCTAACCCACCCTGGCTTTTGAAAATTGTTACAATTTTAAGTGTTCACAGCTAATATTTTTCTAATAATGGTTTGAGGATATTGATGTTTATAGGTGTCAAGGTGACAGATCTATAATTTCCCAACTCCTCTTCTTTCCCCAATTTAAAGATAGGGACAACATTTACTCCCCTCCAGTCTTCTGGGGTCTCACCAGTTTTCCAGAAGGTATCTAAGATTATAGTCAGTGATTCTACTGTCACCTCCATTAATTCCTTCATTACTCAGGATGTCATTCATCTGGCCCTGGAGACTCAAATTCATTAAAAATCAGTATTTTACCTTCTTCTTGTCTATCCTGAGCCACATGTCCCTCTTTCCACCATTATTGGGAACCTACTCTTGGTCTTCTTAGATACTTAGCTGGTTTTGTTGTTGTTGTTTGATTACTGCAACACATTCTACATGGGGCTGCCCTTGAAAACAACGTGGAAGCTGCAGCTGGCCCAGAATGTAGTAGCATAAATAGTTATGAGAGCACCTTGATGCACTAGTTTGTGAGCTGCACTGGTTATTGGTGGACTTGAGGGTTCCATTAAACGTGTTGCAAAGATCTTCATGGCAAAAGGCCTAGGTATTTACAGAACCATCTGTCTCCAGTTAACTCTACCTATTAGTTAAGCAGTATTGTCTGACATGACCCAGAAAGCATGACCTGCAAACAGTATTCTATCCAAGAACCAGATGGCCCCAATCCAGCCTCTCTTGCAAAGGACGTTAAAGACTGTAACCACCTCCCCCCAGTATTGGGTTAAGAGGTCAATATCCATGTCGATTGTTTGAAATTGTTCTGTTTGATTTGAAGTTGCCCAGCATAGCATGTTTTATTGTACTTTATCATATCAGTGTTCTTTCTTCTCATTTGTTTATTGCTTTTTTTACAATCTAGGCATCCCTGAGTTGTAGGTGGCTATATAATTTATTAAACAAATCAAATCCTACCATAAAACCAAGAAAAACATAGGACCAAAAGCTGTACAGTAATACCATTAGTGCCTTTTATATTTGTTTGCAATGATCAAAATGTCTTATAAGTATTTGAAGAAGGTAATTGTTGTTGTTTTTTTAAAAAAATTACAAATTTCTCAAAGACATTACATGGTAGCAATAGGACATATATTCAGATTTCCTAGAAATATCATAAATCATTGAATGGGTGGCCATAAAAATCAAATAAGTAACTGAATAGTACTAATTATTCTTGTTAACTAGGAATCTTGATATTTTATCAATTGACTTTCTTGTTATTTTTATTTTGCATGTCTGGAAATTCTTAACCATTGAAGTCATGGTTGTTCCAAAGGTGCTTTTTTGGAAAGACAATTGGACTTTCAGTTTATTTTGCAAATAATTCGTACTACATTTTTCTAATACAACAATTCTGGTTTGAAATTGTGACCTACATAAATTGTTTGAACATTTTAATGTGATATTTCAAATACAAAAATCATTTTCAAATGTATACATAATCAAATAATATGAAGAACTATAGCTATATAATTCCCTTAAAATATTGAGACTCCTGAAGTTGGATTTATTTCTGTGTTATTAAACATTTTAGATAGGCATCATGAATTCCATCAGACTTCCAATTGTTTATGATAAATAAAGGTACAACACAATGGAACATAACTTTTTGTCCTTCCAAAATTTATTGTACCAGGTAAGCTTGTTGAAAAGAGTAAATGGGTTGGATTTCACTGGAGGCTTACTAAATTTGGAAAATGACACGATGTCATTTCACATGGTTTCCAAAAGCACTCTGAAAAAAGACAGTCAGATAGGAAGGGGCTGATGAGAAGGTCAATTCATTTAGAAACTGCTGCAATTATGATAGTTCAGTATGGAGTGGAAATTTCCTTCCATGTCTGAGTAGTATATTATCTTTTCTCTTGTTGCTAAGGTATTCAGTATTATGCTACTAAGCGTGAAACATAGAATGAACAAGGAAATTACTTGGAGTAGCTGGAAAACATTCATTCTGTTTTATGAATTTAGCAGGTGCACTTGAAGCCACATGGTTATTATTAAAGTACTTTTCTTTGTTAAAAGAGTATAACTATCTTGTCATATAGAAGAACAATTATAATTTATTATTAACGTAATTTATTGATGAAAGATTGCTAAATGAGTACATGCTCTTCCGATAGACAAGACTACATACGCTAGAGTTCTTTCCAGCCCCTACGCATCTTTAACTCTACGCGTCTTTCTCTAGCCTATGAAAATAATACATGGAAAATTGTAAGATATCAGAATAAATCTATTGTACAGAATATGGATAATACATTCCTTCTCCACAGAATGGAAAATGGAGATAAAATCATACCCATCCAATTATTTGTCTAAAGGAGTTACTGCTATTTCTCAAGCCATATATGAGCAAGTAGCAAAAAACCCCCAATATGTCTTGTTACTATGTCAGATTTACAAGAATAACCCAATCCTCTATTTTAAACTCTTTAATTTTCTTTCATTTTTTCCTTAAAAGAATTAAAAAGTAGTGTATCAGTGGCTCTGATGTTTCACAAACTACATAAAATCTGTTAGAAGAGAATATCTGTAGCTCAGGGTTGAACTGTGGGATACTTGGTGCTCTCTGAGTTTGGTGGTTTACTTGTAAACATTTCATTACCAAACTAGATAACATAATCAGTGCTACAAGGGAATGGGGTTTGCTCTTATTTTTATATACTACTGGCTTGTCCTGTCAGTGTTGGTGAGAGAGGTCTTGGTAGTTCCTAGATTAGACTGTTGTTTACTATTGGTTGTAAAATCGGGCAAAACTCATTTAACAATTATCTCACTTAACAGCAGACATTTTGGGCTCAATTGTGGTTGTAAGTTGAGACTACCTGTATTATTGTTTTCTTCTTCCCTTGAGAATTTTATTCTTTTGAAGATGTTGATAGTTTTATGTGTTTTCTCTAGTTGGTCCTTTTTTATTATGACATAGATGTCATCTACATAAAATAGGAAGAGCTGAGCTGAGGACAGACTGTCATTGTTGAATTATTTTGTGTCCATCAAAGGTTAGATATTTGGATCATATAGATAACTTACATTTTCCATATGGTTGCCAAAATCATTTATTTTAATATTTAAGTGAGTTATAGCAAATGGGGTTGAGATGTTGGATTTTTATGTGCAATTTTTAATAAAATTTGCCACTATATTTTATTGCCTTTATGTAAATAAGATGTTTCTTACTGTAATTCATTGTTCTCAATTAATCTTATTGAAACATTAATTGAATCTGATAGGGAACTGCAGCTGCATGACTTAGACAAACACTCTTTGTGTAGGTTAAGATGGAGTCATGTTTACCAGTTCCATAGAACATCATGTTCTGGATAATGACACCAGATGGCTTAATGTGGCTTTTACAGTAGAAGGCTGTACATTCAGAAAGTTATTATTTGTGTAAGTGGTTGCTATTCCTTTGACAACGCCAGCAGAATGCTAAATAATGTTTCTACCTTAATTCACATTTACAGAAGTTTTTATTTCAAATTGTACTTTAGAAAGTAAGATGTAAGTATTCATTATTTATATAAACTACTTCAGTTGCAACTGACTTTGAGCAGCACATACAGTCCATGTGAAAAAGTAAGTATACCCCATATAAAGTTTTTTCTAACATAGGTGGACAAATATATATTTATGTTCATTCAAACAATATATAAAGATAATGGGGATATAATTGAATAAAAACTATGAAAAACAATTTGTTCAGCAAAAAAAATCCTTCTGTGGGAAAAAAAACCACTCTTGGATATAATACTTTACATTGGTCCTTTGGCAGGAACAGACTCAAGTTGGCATTTCTTACAACTGTCCACTGGTCTTTGACTGTAATCAGAAAATTATTTTTCCTCCTCCTCTGTGCAGAATTTTTCACCTGTGTGACATTTGAGGGGGTTCTTGCTTTGACAACTTGTTTCAAATGACCCCACATCATCTCAATGGGAATTTGACTAGGTCATTCTAGAACCCTTCTTTTTTTTTTTTT
>NW_015386863.1:20065-21902 GCF_001527695.2 Protobothrops mucrosquamatus | reverse complement strand
GGCCAGGCCCGCTTGTTGGAAAAGCCATGTCTTGAGGGCGCGGCGGAAAGTAAGGAGATCCGGAATCGTCCGAATCTCGGGGGGTAGTTCGTTCCAGAGGGCAGGGGCACCCACAGAGAAGGCCCTCCCCCTGGGGGTCGCCAGCCGACATTGCTTGGCCGACGGCACCCTGAGGAGACCCACTCTGTGGGAGCGTACCGGTCTATGGGAGGGAATCTGTTTGCAAAACGTATTTCCTGGTGGCTAAATAATTATGGCTAAATAATTCTTTGCTCCTTTTTTCCAGAACATATTGTTCCAGAAGTCCTGTGTTTGTGTGCGAATGTTAGTCTTGTCCTGATGTTCTTTTTGGACAGTAAAAGTTTCCTCCTGGCGTGCCTCCCATGTAGATCTAATTTGTGCAATCCCTTTCTAATGGTAGACTCGTGCACTCTGATATCAATAGTGGCAAGACCTATTGGTCATGTGACACAATTCTGGGATTCTGTGACACTTCTTTCAGCACCTTGCATCCTGCTTTTGAACTGAACTTGCTGTGATGGCTTGGCCTATGTAAGGTGGCAATTGTTAGAAATTTTCCCCCCTTGTACATATCTTCCAGACAGTGAAATGATCAATGTCCAACTATTTGGCAATTTTTTAAAATCTCTTCGCATTATAGATCCCTTCATAGGCATATATAAACCTTCCTTCCAAAAGCATGAGTTCTCCTTTAATCTAGGCATCCTGATAGCACACACTTCAATAACAAATCAAACTAAATGGCTGAAGTTTAAATAAGACAGGGTTCTTCCAGATCCTCTTTAACTATGTTCTTATCATTCACACCTGATTCTGGTGTGGGGCACGTGATTCTGATTTTAGCTATTTGAGGTAAGGATAAGTGTAGTGTTGTGCTTACTTTTCCCACATGTGAACTTTGCATTTATATTTATTTAAATTACAGAGTGTATGATGTTTGTTGAAAGGAAGATCAAATAGATCTCCCCAGCCCCGCCTCATCCCACGGCCCCCTCCTCACCAGCAGCCCCCCTGGAGGAGAGTCGCCCCTGGGCACGGCCCACGCGAAGCAGCGCAGCCAAGGACATGGTAACCGGGCAGTGGGGACAAGACTCTGCCCTTGCGCCCCATCACGCGCAGATGATGCTGCGGGGCATGGGCGGAGGACGTGGCCACTATGGTGCTACTGAGCTGCCTGGGTGATCTGTGGCAGGCAGTGAAGGTGGTGGGTGGCCCAGTGGGCAGGGCAAAGTGGGGACGGGGGGTGGTTTTTGGGCACTTGGTCTCTAAAAGGTTCCCCATCACTGCCATAGAGTGTGCAGATATTACTGGAAGCAGTTAGTCCTGAAGATACTGAGGTCTTAAACCATATAGGACTTTAAAGATGACAACCAGAACCTTGAAACCCGCTGGCAATCAATACAGCAGTAGGCTTTTTAAAAAAAAAAATGAACAGTCATCTACATAAAAAAGAAAAGTATTGCATAAAAAACCCAAAGAGGGAAGGACACATTTAAGAGGGCTGAGGCCGCAGTAGGATCGCAAAAATGTTAATGTTTTGGTGTGCTTATTGCCACTGGTAGGCTCAGGTCTTAAGTTTTACTCATGCTTGGCCAGGGTTGTTCTTTATTTTCTACTAACATTTGTTCTGGCCATACTTAGTTTTTAGTATTTGAGTCTGTTCATTATTATTTTAATGATTGTTCTCCACCCAGAATTGCAGAAATGAGATGGGTCAGACTTATAAACCATATAAATCAATAGATAAATATTAAAGAAGAGATGGATTTTAGTGTGCTATCTTATAGAGGAGAATGAACATTCTGCTTGCGTCAAT